>NC_086351.1:23549482-23849482 GCF_036324505.1 Eleginops maclovinus
GAGTTTGAATATCACCACATCCGACCATTCAGTTTATTCCTGTTTGCAAACACACCTCTGAATCTTTCATGCAGTCATTTCAATGAAACCATCTCCCTGTATGAGGTTTGGAATAATCTTTCAAACTCAATTGCCTGCTTTCTATTAACAAGGTGGGTTTAAAAGAAGTACAACAGCAAAACAAATTATGTTTTTTAGACTGTTCACTGTGTTTTCCTATCCATCTAAGAGCAAGCGCCATATTTTTGTTATGGATACAATCGTCATCTATGGTGGAATTGATCCTTAGAGTGACTCTTACACAAGAAAATGCCATGTCTTAATTGCTAGTACCACATTGTGTGCATGTGAATGCGATTTCCAGAGTTTGAGCTCATTTCCCAAAATGAAACAATGCTGCTGAAGATGACTCCAGAGCAGAGGGGGCTCACAGCATCTCCCTGATGAAGCCATACTGTATACTAGAGCTGATGGAACAGCTTCTTTCTGTCACTTTGAACTAAGCAGAAGGCAAAAGGAGGGCGGGGGGAGGCAGGGAGAGAAACAATTAGCCTAGGGGTCCTTGAGATCATAAGTAATAATTTGGGTGAAATTAAGTGGCAGGTTAACAAGCAGGGATAATTTCACTTTTCCATTTTTCCTGGGGGAAATCTGGCCTTTAATTGAGTTAACACTTTTTGTTTGGCAAACACTCCTGAAGCAGGCCAAGACTGCCACTGAGTCTCATTACTGACACCCAGAATCGGTGTCAGCGCCAAAACAACTCCAACCATGTCTCCGTCTGCCCTCCTCCACCTCCTTTCTCTTTATCCCTTCACACACAGCCCCTCCCTCTGAATGTTGGCCCTGACAGTAAACCCATGTTCAGAACTCACCTGTTTTGTTACAATCATTCCTAAATGATCAAACACAGTAGTAAAATAAATGAAAGCCATACAGTGAACTATTTTACATTTTCTATTGTGTTCACTTTGTAAGAATTAATGTGGTGGCTGTTTAGATTTTCATCAGGATTCATGAACAATGTGTCAGTATTACTACTTTGGGGACCATGACTGTCTCTACAAAATTTAAAATCGACGGTTGCTGCGAGTTTTCAGTCTGGTGCACGCACAGCCTGATGGACATTAACTCCCCCCCACCCCAGAGTCAATGACAACCATTTCATTAGCTCTGTTGTTCTCTTATGTGATTGTAGTCTTCTTCATGTATACTGTACCAATGGGAGTGTTTCCCATTGGTTGGTACTATTTTATTTAAGTGTATTTTTTGTGTTGATTGGATTATTGGTGTCATGACATCTTGAATGTATTGTAACCTTACCCCGACTCATTGTGTAAAAAAATGATATATTAAAATATATTATACAATGCATAAAAATAAAATTATATAAAAAAAAGAAAGACAAAAAAGCCTGTTAGCAAAGTCAGTAAGTAAGTTGTTTTATAGGGACCGAGTGACCTCACTGTGTTCTAGCGCTGCCATCTTTGTGTGCAGTGAAGCTTGTAATACCGACAGAAAAGATGGAGAAATATCCAAGAAATGTTTTATAACATTTGGTTAATATTCCCGTGATATATTGGGCTTTGTTTGTGATAACAGACGCCTGTTTTAAAAAGGCGGAATAAATAAATAGTTGCGTTGAATCCGAAGGGAGCCCTCTCAGCCAACATCTAATTCCAGATGCGGTCAACACTTTGTGTCCGAAGCATTCAATATAGCCAGCCAAATTTTATTATTGTATTTCGATTACTGGATATTCACCTAGCATTTATCGAACTGATGAATTACACTGCATTAGTTTTAGTTCTGTGTTCCTTAAACACTGGGAAAAGACTGCATGTGAATAAGAGAGAAACATCTCTGAGAGAAAACGATGAGGGAAATGACTTTGCCTGGTTTGTCAAAATCCAGGGGAGGAATATACTGAAGTACATTTACTCTTTTATTGTACTTCACTTAAATAATAAGTTACCAGTTCTTCCATTTCATACTCCTGTATACCTCTAATGCACTATATTTTGGGAGCATGTATCATAGTTTTTACAACAAGTGATTAATACACATATTATCAGTAATACATACGGATCACAGCCAATTACCACAGTCTTTCTGTTTAATGTAATAACCCTTTGAGATTGGATTTAATCTAGACACATTAAACTAATATAAAGTCTAATCAGTTGTACCATAATAAGGATCAAGTTAAAATTAAGAATGTTAAAAGAAGATACAGTACTTTCGTTTTACCCACGATAAAATGGGATACAGTAACTAATATAAAATCAACCATAAAACAAATGTCCGAAGTGCAAACCTTTTAAAGAAATAGGCACAATTGAGAAAACGTAAATACTCATAACTAATTAATCAACGATTTAAGTGAAGCATTTGATTGACAGATGATTGCGATGATATGTCAATGGCCTATAAAAATAAAACAATCACATTATTCTACATCAAAGAATGCTGAATCATTATTGATGTATGAAAATGACCAGCATTGTTGGCCACACCCTCTTTATCCCCGACACAGGAACACAAATAAAGACAAACGATTGGTGGTTCAATAAATCATCCCTCAATGTCCTCTTTGGTGAAACCAAGTCTAAGGAACATCTGCAGAGTGTGTGAGGCTGAAGAAACACACAATTCCTCCCTTCTTCTGGCAGTTTGTGTGTTATTCTCTCCGTACAAGTGAGAACATCCTCCCCACTTTGCTGTCTGATCATTTCCCCCGTGAAAAATAAAGACAAAAACATCTGTTGACATTGCCTCCCATTGAGTCCATTGTGGTCCATTACTGGAGCTACAGAGAGAGGCGTGGGTGGTAGATTGTTGTTATTTGGACACCATTCACCCCCACCCCTCAACCCCATTTCCACCACCCAACTCGGTCTCCTGCAGGCTGTCTAATAATGTCCTGGAAGCCTCTGTGGTGGGGATATTGAGCAGTACAGTAGCTGAACCACAGGAGGGGGTGTGTCGAGGGCGATGTGTGTGTGTGGATGGTTTGGGGGGTTGTTATTGTGAAACAGAAGGAAAGCTGTGGCGCCGTCACAGTGCCAGGCAGGACCCAGGATAACGGAGAGCTCAATGGAGTGTTAAATGGGAAATCATCTGTTTTCAGCCACAGATTTAATGTCATTGCTGCTCTCTCTCTGCTGTTTCACTCGCTGTTGTCTCCCCCTCCTGCGTCTCTTTAATTCTGAGTTTTGTTTTCATCCAAAGCCCCCCCTTCCTGACTCTGCACGCCCAAATGTCACACTCCCCTCTTTTTTTGCCGCCCCCTACCATTCTATTCTATCCTCCACCTCATCATAGCTCTTGCAGGCCCCTCAGGTTATCTGGAATACTGCGGGCAGTTTACGCCTCATGTTCACAATGGGACATTTGGGTTTGAGACGACTGTGTGCCCCCTCGCATCGTCTCTTTCTGCGAATCACTCGGAGCGTCTCAGCGGGATGTCTCCATTAGCAGTTTGACAAGACGACCGCAGAGAACCCTCAAACTTGGAAAAGAGCCCATCACCACTTCCACCTCCTCTGTCTGCTCTCCCACCCAGACACGGTGCTTCATCTCCGTCTCCCTGCCCAGATTAACTCATCCATTTACTGCCTCGGTTAATGGCCTAACTCATGAGGAAAGTCATCAAGCGTTATGGCTTTAAAAGAGGCTGAGCTGATTTAAAAACATTCCCCATTTGTGATTGTTTTTTGTGGGGTTTTTTAACACAGTGTTGAATGAGGTCGTAAAGTCGGACCCTTCCTCCTGGACAAAGTGCTTGAAAGAGTTTGTGATTCATCGGGCTGGCAGCACCATTTATCCTCTCAGTAGAGCTAATTGATCCCCCATTCCTCTCCCTTGGCTTAGGAGTGGAGGACAACAATGCTCTGACTCTGTACATGCTACTCAAACATAACTTTTCCTATTCTTCACAATGTTTCTTATTTTCTGAACTCAAACGCTGCTGCTGTAGTTTGGTGTTGAATACATTTCCACTCCACCCATCTCATCTATTTTTACTACAGCTTGTGATTTTATTTTTCACACTGGGGAAAAACATAAAAATGTATGATTTTTCTGTGACAACAAACACAATCTAACTTTTGGGCATCAGCTGGGGTTCAAAAACAGTGGGAATTTATTCTTGTAAATAGCAAAGAGGGCTGATGCAGACAAAATATCTGTCAACCAAATAATACCAATTGGCCTAAATGGAATAATTGCTTGCCTGTGTGCACTTATTGCACGCCACCGGAGTCCTCCACAAGCAACCAGCTTGACAGATGTGAGTACCAACAATAGACTTTTTATTTTTGTTTACATTCTTTAAATATGTTTACGTTCATAAGTATGATCTTGGGGAGAGGCCTTGAGGGCAAGTATTATGGGACGGGCTGTTGGTGCTGCCATCTTGGCAAGTTTCCCGATAAATGTGAACATTTTTGGAGCTAGGAGTGCTAGCTACTTTCAGTGAAAAGAGGATCAAATTTGAGTTGTTTGTTAAGTTTATTTTAAATCTCAATATCGCTCTTGTTAGCTTCTCTAATGCTATCTACTCCTGCGTTCAATTTGGAATTTTTCATAACCATTTTTTTATGATTATTGTCTCCTATTACAGCATTTATTTAGATCTGAATAATTCACACTTTCTCTGCACAACTGAAATGTGCCTGAATAAATCCTAAAACATGGTTGTTTTTATTCCTGCATGTGGATTTGGCAGCGGAGTATCTTGTGTGGGTTGTAATTTAATTGGATGTTGTTAACTTTTAAACAGCTCGAACTCCATAAAATGTGTCCCGACCATGTGTCTAACCATGTGTCTACTGAAAGGTTTACAATTATTCCACTCATATTTTGAAATCCAAACCAGCACTTAAAAAAGACAGATGTGGATTGGAATGTAATGTAGACATATTTCTATGCTTATAAAACCATTGCTTGTGAGACAAATGTAATAATATGAAGGAATTGTGATTCACCTACACCGTTCCTGAATCTAGTGAAAATCCAAATGTACACGTATGCAGCTTTTAGATTGACATTCAATTATGTTTGGAAGGAAGTTATGGATTGTAAGTTGGTAGATATATAATCAGAAGCAAATAAGTCGGAAAACTAATTCTGATCAGAAAATGATGAAACAGCACAGTATATCCTTTGCAAAACAGTGACTAAATTGTTTTCCAATGTCATATACAAATACACGCGGCTGGTCTTCCCCCCTCACCATCGGCCAGCCAACTGTCAGCCGAATGCCTCCTTAATCCATGACTCTTATAGTCTGCCCCCCCTCCTACTGTTTCCTGACAGCGCTAGCCTCAATTTCTGTAAACATGGCCATAGATTCAATTGCAGGGTTTCAAAATGAGAGGGCGCTTCCTTCACAAAAGCACATAAACCAGCTAAGGTACACTGATGAATCTTCGGTTTTTTATGTATGTTTCCCAGATATACATTGTTGTCACCAGATAATTACCTTTTTGTTAGATTTTTAAAAAATTTAATTCAATATGAGCACTTGTTTTTGGTGGCAACCACCTTGAGTAAAAGCGTAGCGCCGAGCGTCTCTTTTCTGATTGCCTTTTGTTCCACTTAACGATTCAAGTTCAAAATATTTTAAACATTTTTTATCCAAAAGTCGGTGGATAAACTTGTTTTTGACCATGTTTGTCGGATGGAAAACTACCAAAACAAAGACCAAAAAGTACAAACTTTGGAGCAAGTCGACTGCCAGACCCTGGCTGCCATTGTGGTATTTGTATTTCCATACGTGGTTCATCCTCCGTTAGTCTGTTAAACTGAGCGGTGCAGCTCATTTATACCAAGTGAGAGAGCAAGCATTAGTCTGTTGGTTGTAATGGTGAAAAAACAATATCAAACAAATATATAGTAGCACAAACAAATAATAATAAAATCCAAGGGGGCCGAGCTAATCTGTCAACAGCGGGGAAACGTTGTCAAGATATTGTTGTCATGGAAACAATAAAAAAGCTCTGTTAGGGTTTTTTTTATGAAACGCTGGAAGCAGGCACTCCCCAGTTGCCCTAAAACATGTATTTCAGTAGTGACATGTAACCAATAACATGTCCTCAATTACTTACTTATTACTCATCACGACAAAAGATTCAGTAAAAAGCTGAAAAATATTTTCAGACTAAAAAACTCTTCATACTACATAGTTTTACATGCTAACAATTTTACTCTCCATGGTTTAACTGTCAGTAAATCTTCAGTTCCACGACTGCATCGCGAGGGAGTGCAACACATAAATCAGGCTGTGTATTATTCAACAAGCAATGAAGCAGCATACTTGCCTGGATAAAAACTGGGAATTAGGAATGGTGGTAACAGACCATAATAACAACTCAGAGTGACCTTGTTTATTGTGTATCCTATATTGATAGAAGGTCCTCAAGGTCCAGCTACAGTCCCAGAGGCAGGAGACTGAGGAAACGGCTATTTACCTGCTTGAAGAGCCGCATTGAGGGAGCCCTTTGATGGGAGTCTCTTTGACATTAAAGGGATGAATAGTGTAAAGGGGAACATGTCGGCAGAATACCTCGGTTGCTTGGAATCTTTTTGAAGAAAACAGCAGCCCTGAGGCCTTGGGTTAGAGCTTCGTTTGTGTTTAAGTATGTCTGAACATCTTCAGGCCTGAGTCTCACTCATCTTCACTGTTTGATCTCTACTGACAATGCACCATGACTTGGGTAATAATGAGAGCTACTGATGGGGTACTGATGACGCCACAGTGACAATGTTTCTCAGGGAACATGAGTTTTGCTTTCCCTGACCTCAGCGTTTAGAACACATACTGTCCTTTACAGCACAGGAGAGAGAGCAGGCGATGGACTGTACCATGTAATTACTGTAACTGGCTGCTGTGCAATGGGACTCTACAGAGCCTGCCAAGAGAACAAGGTGGAAATAATTCAAAGATGTTTTACTAATAGAAATTCTAGAGTTGTTGTTCTGCTTGTTGGATCATGCATTTAATGACAGTTAAGGGCTGAGAGAATTAAAAAGTCACTAAACCAAAGCTAAAGAAATAGTATTAAGAATATTCCATCTCTGTTTTTGTTGAAAAGGTTTTGTTGCTTAACAAGTGAGGAAACAGAACTCCCTGTACAAAACATTAAAGGAGCCCTATCATACTCCTTTTCTGGTTCATATTTGTATGTTGTGTCTCTCCTGGGACAGGTCCCCATGCCTTAATGTTCAAAAAGCTCTTTATTTTTCTCATACTGCCTGTGCTGCAGCACCTCTTTTCACCCTCTGTCTGAAACCAGAGCCCAGTCTGCTCTGATTGGTTAGCTGGCCAGCTTTGCTTTGATCGGCCAACTGCTTGGATATGTTATGCCCCTTAGCTTATCACGTACAATGTGTTGGAGCACTAGCCAATAGGATTTTGAGTGTTATGTAGTGATCAGTGTTGGGTGTAACGCGTTACAAAAGTAACAGAGTTACAGTAATGTATTACTTTTTGCTGTTTGCATTTTGGAAGTAACTTGCCCAACACTGGTAGTGATGTCACCATTAAATTGTTAGTAAACAAAGAAGTCCAATGGAGGCGTGGGTTAGAGTGTGGGAGAGAAACTCCCTCTGGAAGGAACACAGGGATTGTAGCCTTTGCTGACCATTTACATGCACGCAAACCTTTAGAACACACTACAGGAGAGGGAAAACCAAAGAAAGCATAAGGGCCCTGTGGCAGCCGGGTGTGGTTAGAGCACCGGCTGCTGGGGTGAGGGGAGTGGCTCGGCGGAGACCAGACAGCTGATCAGAATCAGGTTATTAGTCATTTAATATAAAGCATGTTGGTAACCTGGTTCTGGTCTGTTTTGCAGTAGGCTGGGTCCTGGGAGGTTATCACAGCCGACACACACCGTCCTGGCCTTGCCCGTCCTGGAAGTGCCGGGGAGCAGTCTTTTGTGTGCCTTTTTCTTATGGAATAAACGCTATTATTTTTGCCCAACCCCGAACCCTTCTGTCTCATATATTCAACCTGAGCGATCCTGCTCACAGGCCCCTTTAAATAAAATCACTCCCTATTATTTTTCTCGGAATCTTTCAATAGTAATTTACCTTTTCACAAAAGGAATAGATTGTATTGTGTGATTATGCACTGTTTTTCAGACAATTTCAATAATTGTATTGTGCATGTCAAATGTATACAAAAAGCAGGGCTAGCTTTTAGTTTGTTTCCAATTCAATAGCATCATAGACTGTGGTTAATGCTAAGCAAACTGAGTTATAACCTTTCTAAATATAATTTGAACCTCCATTCTTTTCCTCGTCCTCAGCATGTTAATTATAGGGAATAATCTTCAAGTGAAATATTACATTTATACACAACAATAGAATCCATAATGTATGCAGCTGCATCACTCCAACACACTGTAAGTGTGTGCTGAGTACGTGCTACACTGGCTTGCAACAGCCCATTTGATGATGTTTGGTGTGCTGATATGTCTCTCTCTGCTGTGAGTCTACTGCAGAATGTGGCGAGAGACAAAGAAAAACAAGTGTGCTGTATTTGATCTCGCTCAAAGCAACACAAATGAGTTTTAAGTCTTTAAGCGTAGCTGTACTAATTAAAAAACCTGCAACTCTGTCAGGCATACTAATGCCCGAGCCTTGAATGGACTGTAGACGTGACTATGAGCAGAGCTCTGCCATATTGCTTTAGTAGCAGAATCCACTGTCCCGTGACTAAGACACACTGTCAGGAGAACTAATAGTCTTAACACTCAAGTGAATCTGATGAGTTTTTCCCAGCAAGCAGATAATGAGCAGAGAAAGGAATCTGCTATAAGGCCCCTCGCAACGTTCTGCAAACTTTCTGAGCCCGGGCAGGATCAGGGCGTTGGCAGCCTGTGCAATTAGAGGGGTTTAAAATTAGCTATAGGCTTTAAGATGACGAGTGTTTTGACTTTGAATCGTAGGGAAAAACATAGACTGTTTGTGTGTGTGGACGCGCCTCAAAATCACCAGGACCCAAGGGTGAAGGTCAGTCCAGGCGAGGTATATCTAGCAGGCACAAAAACTTTCCGTCGATTTGTGAGGTAAACATACAGTATTCCTCAAATGTATTTGCTCAAATATTCTGTATTCCTCTTCCTAAAAATCCACCACCACTACGTTCTCCACATACTAACACTTTGTGATTTTTTTCAAGCCTAAATGAAATGGCCAGAAGTAAAATGGTAGAGTGAGGCTATAAATGAAGTAAGTGTCATCAACGCTAAGCCAAGTCCGCTAAGCTCGGCTGACTAGTTTATTTAGTCCCTTGTTAGCAACTGCTGTTTTATAGCATATGGACGTGTCGGACATTCATGAGTCGGGTATTTACTGACTTCATTGCAAACACAGACCTTATTTCAGGTGTCTTACCAAAAACACGTTCAAAAAACCATTTACTTTAAGATGAGTGAACCAGAAGTGGTTAAATGCTAACTAATTTCCCAAAATAAGGACTCATTCCTGAACCACTTTATGGTGATGTAACCCATGACTGGTTGATAGAGCTGTATTAAGCCACAGTACATTTGTGCAGTTGCCAGATTGTGAAAATTGCTTCAGCTGATGTTTATCATTTGTTTTTGTTGTCAATGCTGGTAATCCATAAATCTCCGTTTCTAACTCTCCTAATGCACACATGGCAGCCATTCATCAGGACCCGAGTCTGAAGGTCAGTCAATCCAGAGTGCATTCAAGCACAAACACATTATGTCAATATGTGAGGAGAACAGTTTTCTCAAAAGTATTTCACTTCCTAACAATCCACCACCACCACCTTTCCTCCACCCTCTCCTCCACTGTGAGTCAATCACCTCTGATCCGCTGCATGTTGCTCGGTCTGACTGTGCTGCACACAGTCAGGAACATTGCACCATGGGTAACGGATTTAATGATGGCTCATGGCAATGACCAAGCTGAACCAGCTCATTACGGACGGCAAGGTACTGTATGTGACTCCCATAACCACATTAAAGACGAAGTTAAAAGACAAGTCCACTGGCCTTGGGATCCAACTTTCCCAACATATATCTCATTCTCTACTAAAAGCCAGAGGTAGCACAGTATAGGTGGAACATTCATGCAAATGCTTGAGGCCAATTATGCGGAAAAATATGCATTATAGTGTTTATGGAGAAAGATACATGATTTGAGTTTTTTTGCAATGAAGGCAGAGGACAGGCGGTTAATTTTTGGCTCGATAATCCTATCCTATCATATTTTGCTGTTGTACCCAACACATCTTCTAATTTACCGTCAGCTGCTGATGTGTTCGTAGGGTACCACTTTACAATAAGACTACTCTTATAAAGGCTTTACAAATAGTTTGTAATACATTTATTAATTACATTGTGAAGCATTTATAAATCATTAATAAGGTTTTATAAGCCATTAGTGGTAATATTCCTCCGTATATCTCCTCCCTCTAACATTGGAATCTTGGTTCCTATCAAACCAGATCCAACAATTGGCTCACTTTTAGGGTTCCTTGCGCACGTTCGGATCTTGGAAAAACTGCCTTTTTCTTCGACGCCCCTAGCACATGGAACGCTCTGCAACAAACTCTAAGGTTAGATGTACTCCCATCTGCTACTGTTTTTAAATATTTAGTGTTTAATCTCTCTTCTTCAAATTGCAACTGTTTTTAGTTTTTTATTTGTTCTCCTCATGTTTATCTGTCATTGCTGTTGTTGTGTGCATGACCCTTGATGTAAACTCGTCGTCATTAAAAATGAGGGAAACCTCAATGCCCTACGAGTATAAAATAAAGGTTTCAAACAGGGCAACTGTGACCGGTTTCTTGTCAAATAGTGAACCCACATTTATCTGTAATGCTAAGCCATATTGGCTACTTAGCTTACTTCGATGCCAAGAAACATCAAGATGGATGGGGGGAGTATCAACTCAGTGAACAACAGATACGGAGGATGCTGGCTGATGAAGAATACGAAGTAAGCTAGGTAGCCAATATAAGGCTTAGTCATCAAATAGTGAGCCTGTGTTGATGTATGAAAACTATGTTAGAACTGGTTTATAAATGGTTCTTAGTGATTAATAAAGTGTTTACAACCTAATTATTAACCTTATTTTGAACCCTTTATGAATCCTTTATAAGGGTAGTCTTATTGTAAAGTGGTACCGTTCGTGGGATACATACACCTTCACAGCATCCTGGTTCATTGTGCCAACATTTTTGAAAGAATCAGGTTTAAAACCATACATAGGACCAGTTTTGCAATCCTATTCAGATCATTGCTCTTCACTCAAAAAATACGAGCATAGTCCACTGGTCATATCACTGCAATCACCATAGTGAACAAATTAAAAATGGACACATAACCCGGTCTTGTGGATTGCATTGTCTTTGCCAAATGACATTTTAACTGTTTTATTTTGACTCATTTTGAAGATGATTGAAGCTGAGGGGCAAACAGAGCAACTTAAGGGCTGAGGTGGTGTTTGTTTCACTCGGAAAATACACACTGCACACAAACTCACCAACCTTCTAACGCCCAACTCTCCGTCGTCTTTGTATCATCTATGCTGAACCCAGCAGCTTTAAAAGAGTCAGTAATCAATATGGGGTGGATCTTTTTGAAACAAATACCTCTAATGAACCTAATGAGTTGAACAAACCTTTTAATAAGTTTGTTACAGACTGACAACGATTTCATAATCACACCTAATTTAATTATGTTCTTAGAGGGGTCAAGGGGTAATATTTCCCTAAATATTGAGCCTTGAGCCATCTAAAATAAGGTTGGCTTAAAAAATCTTGTGTTCAAACTTAAAAGCTTTTTTCTTATAAACGTGTCCTGATAACAGTCCTCATGTTTAAAGGTTGCTGAATATTTGTAGAGCGAAACAATAAGGATATCATTGGCAAGCTAAGAGCCTCATCCCTCCAACAGGGTGTACAACTCAAAATGTGTTTAGGGGTTGAAGTGACAGATTTAGTACAAAGAGACTGACTAGTGTATTTTTTGTTTGTTTCTCATACTCTCAAACATCCCTAGTTTGAGACCATCCATCCTCCCAGGGAACCGAAGATGGCAGCAGATTAAGGATGGAGGAATTTGGAAGGCATTGGGGTAGCAGTGGTTGGGTGTTGTCTTAAGGTGTTATGAGTCAGCGATGCCTCATTTGTTACCACCGTCCAGATTATGGCAGTGTTTTTCGCAGTAACCTATCTGAGGGGGGATTTCCGTCTAGACAGGAACCTGAAGGCAGCAACTCATTAATCCAGCTGTTGGTGCTGATGCTGCACACTGTAGGGGACAGCAGCACCCAGCTTCACCCACTGCTGCCACACATCAAAACACCAAACACACTCTGTTATGCAATGTTGTGTTTTTCTCCTCTGAGACGAAGAGTCTATGAAATAAACATCTCATTGTTGTACATCATTCACACATGTGTTAGGCACTGATCAGACAAGAAAAAAACTAGATTTTGCTGTTTCTTTATAGAGAATAAGCATCATAACTCTAACCCTGTTACCCACAGACCTTATATCAGGTTTTAACCAACAACACATTCAAAAAAACTTTGAGACGAGGGAGCCAGAAGTGGTTAGATGCTAACTGTTCTCTGGGTTTTAGGACCCATTCCTGCATGACTCTATAGTGAAGTACTAATGGCTTTATGTATAGACAACAAATTATTTAGCATTGCTTGATAGAGCTGTATTAAGCAAATATAGATGTTTTGGTTCGCTAGCTTTGAAAAATGTGTATCCTTTTTTGGTATTAATGAAGTTGTAAATGGTGATCCATAAAGACATAATCTCAGTTTCTCACTCTCCCAAAGCACTAGAAATTATCACTTGAAATTGAAATATTTACCTTTAATAAGACCAAAGAGCTTAAGGATGTCTCCTCTTTGCCTTTTTCCCACCAAAGCAGTTCCGGGGCCAGTTCAGTGCACAGTGCCTGATTAAGCACCGGTTCTTCCTGTTTCCACTGCAGCGGGATGACTCTTGGCTCTGACAACCGAGTTAACGGTTGCACTGCAGCAATCGGTAAATGATGCTGAACCACATTATTAAACAATGAACCACGGCACTCTGGAGAAGAGTATAACGTTGGATAAGTCGTTCTAAAATTGAATGTGGCTTCATACGATTAATAGCAACATGAGCATCTGACCGACGCAGTCCCACATTGTTGTTGTTGCGACCAGCGTTAGGAAGAAAATCAGCGACGTAAACGGTGATGTCACGACTCAGCACCAGTCGGGCTCTGGGCTGTGGGAACAGTTTGGAACCAGAAAAGCACAAGCACAGAGCCTAAACGGGAACTGGGAAAAGGGTATCAGAGAGTGGAGAAACACCACAGCATGTCTGACTCCAACTCCCAAACACTGTCTTTAAACACAAAGAGAAAAGCTGCTTTTCATTGGCTTCTTTACTGCAGCGATGCAAAAAGCACTTTGGCTACCTGCGCTTGTTTTCACAGGGAAACTCCTCCAGTGACCTCACAATACTGTTGAATCCAGTGTTCCAATGAACAGGAGGCAGCTACCTCGCGCTGCCTCTTTAACTGACAGCATGGCCATAGAGCCACTCCAGCAGGCCTGCCAGAAACAAGGTCCAGAGCTGATCCTTGTGAGGAAGCTCTGTAATCTGCAGCCCACTCCTGAAACCCTGACATGCTGCTGCTCACACTGCAGGCATAAAAAAAACACTTCATGTTATCCGAATAAATGAAAGAACAAACAAAGGCTAACTTCAACAGGTTAAAGAAATTCAAGAGACCCAAACAACTCAGTACATACGATGAAATGTTATTTAATCATTTTACAGTAATTAGCGTAATGTCTATAGTTCTCCTTGTGGTTTATTGTAGTGTTGCAATTCCTAAACAAATAAGCACTTCGGAAAATTGCTGATTTGTAGTAAAATGCTGTATGAGCACAAGAACTTACAGTACATGATCCAAGTTTCTCTGTCACAATCGGGTGTTTCCGCAAACGGCCGAAGGTTGTAAATGTTGCAGCATTTGCTACTTTACTTTCATAAAGGATAATCCAGTGAATCCTCAGCTAAAATAGATTATAAAGGACAACTGAAGCTCCTTTCCTATCCTCTATATAGAGAATCCAAACAGCTCTTATTATTTGGTACCTTCTTAAGCAAAATTAACATTTCGACCACAATCAACTCAAATCAGGATTGGTACAAACCTTCTGTCGGAGAGTTTAATAACCCATTTCCCCTCCTTACTAGTTTGGAACGGCACTTAATGTGGGGGACCCTTCATGCGAACGGCGTGGAAGAAGGCCGGGCAGGGTGGAGGGGTCGGTTTGAGATAGGTTTGAAGTGTCTACCAGCCGCACTGCATCAGTAACACCAGCTGCCGGTATCATGTCGTAGCAACATGTCACACCCAAATTCCCTTCCCAACATTTGGACAATACCACAGCCAGACCCAGCTCAATAGAGAAGGCTTGGTTGTCACAGAGCAGCAGATGGAGCAAACTAAGCTGAGAGGAGACCGGTCCTGCTGGAGAGGGGCTTCATCACAGCGCCAAGTTTGGGCCTCAGCCAATATGTGGAAAAACCAGATATTAGCCTCCTCCTTAAACTCCTTCAAACTCCTCTAACTACAGACGAAGGCACAGCACCAGGGAATATCCCAGAATGCAACACAAAGCTGTGTGTTAGGCCACTGTGCAGAGGATGATCTGGGTATTAAACAGGCTGCTCCGTGCTGGCTGTTTGCATACTGCACGGGGCTGTGACAGGTCTGTCAACTCAACCTAATCCAAACCTTAACTCTGCCGGGGGTCAACAGCTTCACAGCCCCCAAACCCCAAAACCAACCTACACCCCCCGGATTTACTCAGCCATGTTCCCGGCCTGTTCTGCCACTCAATGAGGTCTCCAGTGGGTGGACTGACTGACAGGTGGGAACAGGAACAGACAGGATGAAGAAGGAGAACCCCCCTTAGTCTTATTTCAGGCAACTCTCTCTCTTTTTCTGCCGATAAATTGCTCTTTGAAGATCTCCTCATAAGGACGACAGGATGTGTGTATGTGCTTTAAACTCGTACACACATCCTGTACTGAGTATGGTTCTCACTAAAGTGACAATAGACATTATTTTTTGCCTAAAATGTTCATTATGACGTGCATGCGTTAACTCCGCAATGTAATGGCGGATGCATAATTACACAAATCCCCACAAAGCGTTTCCCAGGTCATTTTGTTCATCCTAAAATGAAACAACTGTCATGAGAACCAATGTGCCCCTGAGAAGATTCTGATCATCAGCTTTTCACAATAAAAGCCTTCATCTGTTTCTTTTTGATGGGTCACTCATAATTGATTTTTTTAAATAACATGAAACGTAACCTTTGTTATCAGTTTAAATATTAGCTTGATACAAAGCACTGTTAAAGCAAACTGTTAGTTTTTATGTAGAAAGATTCTGATGATTAACGTTGATATCATATAGTGCAAACATGCATCAGGGGATGACATCAGAATAGGAAAGTTTAAATAAACCTGTGATTGACTTCAGCTAATCATCATCTATTAGAATCACACATTGAAATATTGCTATAATGGTTAAGATAGTATTGTTAATAGCCTGTACATACTATCATGGTTTTTATCTACTATGGCACACTGAAAAACATCAGTGTATTATGTCAACTGGTTTCACATAACTGTATTAGGTTAGATGAAAGCAATAGTGTTTAATTGAAACTATTGTTTTTTTGTATTTAAAATTAATATTATTGCTTTCATCTAACCTTACACAGTTACATAAAGCCTGTTGACATAATACATTTAATTAAAGTCAACGTTTCACTTTTTTCAGTGCAATTTGACAAATATGAATTAAAAACAGTTCCTTTCAGAATCAGAAGTACCTTCTTAACTTTGGAAATAGTAAATTGAGAAAAATAAAATACAATCATTGGACAAGGTGTATTTTTTTCTGTAACTTTCAGTTTTGATGCTCTTAATTTACAGTAAATGCAGTTTGTTCAGTTGTTTTGGAGATGATATGTTGAGCATTAGGTACTGCTTGTTTTATTGTCATCTCATGAATCTTGTTATTAAAATTGCAAAGCAGGTATGGTGGATAAACTGTGAATACTGTCTTTAAAAAAGCATTAACTCTACATGTCCTAGTGTGACTGTTCAAATTTTATTTTCATAGCAGGGACATTATATATTTATACAGCAGCAAATCAGTCAGTGTTGAAAGAAAATAATAAATAACAGAGACTATAACTATAAAAAGAAAGACCTAATGTTCTGCCAAGACAGGGAGTTAATAGACTGCTGAATGGAGGGGATTAGTAAATATGTCATGTAACATGTGGTAATGACAGTGTTTATGTTAAGAATGCCCTTCAATGCTTGTTAAAAATATAAAATAAATGGTGTAAAAGTAAATGTTAGTAGGTTCATTGGCACAATATTTACAAAGCGCAAACATATTTCTGTCTGGCAAGCCTTCAGAAGATCTTTCTGCTGTTTAATAACATATTCCTCACATGAATCATCCTCTCCTTTAAAGGTGTCCGCCATATGTCTGTCTGAGTGATGCTCAGATAATACGAAACCTGGAATATGTCTGATGTTTGTGTGACATTCTTGTGTAACTGTTCGGATCATGCTTTAAATGATATCTGACGGAACGGAAATAGCTTTCCGTCACTGCCCTATTTAAATGTACCTACAGGTATAGCATATTTATGGTATTATGAGAAGAGAAAAGGTTCTGTTGCAATGCTTCAGCTCTGAATACCAACTGTGTGCTCGAGCAGCAACAAACAAAGAGATGACCTTGATGACGGAAGGGGTCAACCCGTCTGCCCAGCGAAAGGTAAAAGTGAACGTCTCCGGCTTTCAGACGTATGACAAAGAGATAAACGCAGAAATTACAGTCATGCCTGAGTGTTTTTTTGAACCTGTTTCAATTTAGCAGGGCACACAATGAATCAGACAGCAGCTTAAGCAATTAACAAGGACAGACATTATGGTAATGAGAGCACGGAGCTTGTAAGGTCACTCTCGTCGTGCATGTTAAGCCACGACTGAGGGCAGCGATTCTCCGCCGCCACATTAATTGTAGGCAGCACAAAGAAATGAGGTGCAGAATCAGTTTACCTGATTACTCACACGACAACATGTTCTGGTTTCTCCACCAAATTTCATTTAATCTTTTCAATGATTTGATGCAATGAGACAAGATGCAGGAGATTTTAGGGAGTACCCTGTTGAGATCATTTTCAGTGTGAATGCGGTTTGATCAAGACTTTTGGGAAACATGCTGATTTCAAAATGGAGGTATGAAGAGAATTAGATACAGCTTCGGTAGCGGGGCCCCTTTCATTCCTATGGAAGTCGCTCAGTGGCACATATTGCCAAAATGACTTTTAAAGTCTTGCCCCATCTTTCCTTAAAGAGAACATATTATTTTCATGTTCAGGTTCATATAAGTATATTGTTCCTCTACTGGGACATGTCTCCATGCTTTAACGTTCAAAAAGCTCTTTAGTTTTCTCATCCTGCCTGTGCTGCAGCACCTCTTTTCACCCTCTGTCTGAAACCAGAGCCAGTCTGCTCTGATTGGTAAGCTGGCCGGCTCTGTTGTGATTGGTCAACCACTTAGAAGTGTACCGCACCTTAGCCACATACAATGTGTTGGAGTGCCAGCAAATAGAGTGTCACATAAGGATGTTATTATGTTACGGAAGTAAACAAAGGATTCCAATGGAGGCCTTTCAGGCAGGGGGGGGGCGAGTGTGTGAGAGAAACTCCTTCCTCTGCAGACCATTTTCATGCACATAAACCACACTACAGGAAAGGGAAAAGCCCAAAAAACATAATAGGGCATCTTTACCTGCTGCATTTAAGGCAGTGTAATGTCCGGTCTCGGCTAAGTCAGTTGGGAAAGGAGAAGGGAAAATAACTCTGGATATCGTCTTCAAGCACATTTACAACTAATAGGCCTTAATGATTTAAATATGGGCTATTACAGTGTTTTTCTCCTGTGAAGTTGATTTAAATAAAAAATATATCCGCAGATTTAAAGATGACTCTTTCCCAATGTCCACAGGAAAGGTTTATTGCAGTCCACACATCACATAAATTTAAGTCCCACTATGAAAATTTGCCTCAATGCCTGGCTCACTTCCTGGTTGGCTTGGCTTGGTTAAGCAAGTCCATCTCTGACAGGATAGCTCAAAGACGTTGGCTATTTATTGTAGATCTATAATGCTCTACAGAGGTTTTTGCCGGCCGCCAAGAACACAATTTAATGGAAAGTAGAACCTTCTTTATGTTTGCTTTTAATCCAAACACTGCAGTTGGCTCCAATCTTATTAATAACATTGGCACCAAACGCAAGATTGTTGTTGTGCAAAGCCATACTGTTCAAACGGCAATTTCAATCACTAAATGTAAAAACAATGGTGCTGAATGGAGTGAGAAAGGGAAGTGGCTGGACTGCTCACTCAGTGCAATCTGTCATGATCTGCGAGTTCATAAGTTACAGCACATCAGCAGTTCACTACTTAAGCACACAAAACCGTAAATACAGCACACAAATTAAGCCGTTAATCAAACCTTTACGGAACCTTTCACCATGTCAATATGCATTAGCTGCTGACTGATTGCCATTTGTCTAATTAATCAATCCCCACCTTCAAACTCATGCCATTAATTCACTGATGAGCGGGGTCACAGCACACTCCTCACACACATAAATCTTCATCTGCCCCTGATCCAAAAATAACCGCCCAGTTCTGCCCGCCTGATGACTCAAGGAATGGAGTTAAACAGATGGATATCAACACGAGAATGAGGAGAGGGATCTTTTATATCCCCTCGTTTCTTGTTTATCTGGACTGGAGACATCAAATAGACTCTGTATCGGCTCGTGGTGGAACTATAAAGACACTCTGTGAGCTTTTTGTGTTTTCAAAAGGTACAGTTATTACACACAGTCCATTACAGGTCTCAAGTGGGAAAGAGTATTGATTGAGCCACAAATCCAACAAAAGGGGCTTAAACTGAGTAACACCCACTCTCCGATATCAATCCAGAAACATGACTCAGCAAGACCTCGCTGTTTTAGAAAAAAGAGAATGTGTTGCTCCCCAGAGGTAAGCCCCTGTTTTCAATCAGCAGCCAACATGTTGCCGCCGCCACTGCTTTCCAACTGGAATCAGACCAAAGCGGCTCCATCGGCCTAACGTTTAACACCTCAACAGTCGAACTGGGAATAAAACACAAGGACTCTGATTTCACTTTTGCCTTTCCCTTCACCCACTGTCTGATCTTCCTCTCTTTTCTCTTTTACATTCATCTCCTTTCTCCTATCGCATCCATTACTCTCTTTTCCTTTCCATTCCTTGTCTCTCGTGGGTTGGTGTTTTTTGGCAACGTTCCCAGATAAGAGAGTGGTATGAAAGCAGCGTGGAGGAACAGTTATTACAAGCAGTGTGCTCTGATCAGAGAGGCTTCACATCACAGTGACAGAGATTCTTCCTATCGCACCTGGGGCCAACAACTCGGAGCACCGATGTTCTCACTCTGACTCCCTCAGGACTACTGGAAAGCTACAGTACAACAGCAGTATCATCTCCAGAACAACAACATCACTGGTCAACTGTGGTACAAGTTTGCCAAATATCCCAGGCCTGCTTTAACGAGGTTCTGATCCAATGGCACTACCAGCATATTTTAATCATCAGATAAAGCCAAAAGTCTATATACTGAAAATGTGAACTGTAGTATTAAGAGTTAAATTCCCCCAAAATAAAATGCATCATCAAATCTTCATTTCATGCCAACTGATTGTGAATGCAGGCCTTTATAAACAACATTCATTAAGAGCAGTCAGGGAGTCATCATAGAGATGCTTTGTTCCTAGCTGTTGTCATTACTTGGAATACATGGGCATTCCTTTTTATTGGGGAAAAATAATTGCAGACCTCATAAGGAAATGCCACGTTAATTGAATTTTCAAATCCACTGTTGTCAATTTAGACACACCTATTTTTCAGGGCAAGACCTGGGCCTTACGGCTGCGTCCTAAGTTGGAAGCATTGTATATAGAATGTAGTTTTTTGAAATGCAGCAGCGCACTCCACTTGTCAAGTGACTACGAACAACCAATCACAGCCGCAAGATATCTTTCCTGACTTGAAACTGACTCTACAGTAAATGTTGATGGGAAAGTTGGTTATTTTAGTGCAGGGCAAACACTAACCAGAGCTTACAATCTGTACCGTGTTTCCACTTTATATGTTATATGAACTCCACTGCTAGCATGTCAAAGAGGACTAGTCTTCCGGAAATGAGTGCCGGTGTCTGACACACAATCAAATACAGGACTATAAATATCCACACAGAGCAGATCAAAACAGAGACAGAATACACTTGTCCACGAAGACAGATTCAGGATGATTTAACATTGGGAAGGTACGGTTATATTGCTTACAATAAAGGAACGTAATGCAAATGGTTTGGTAAAAAAGTTTCAGTATATCAAACTTTTTTTCACACTGTGAACGAGTCAGCGTAAACGGCACTGCATCCTGCGCACGGGCGCTGCACCTCTCAGGCAGCAGCCCTACACCACGGTTCTGCTGCAGGGATTTCAAGAATATAAGGAGCATTTCAACCTCTACAGCCACTGTGTGGAGCAGGTACTGTTATGTTGTTATCTGACTTTCCTGCTGATGTTGGCTGGAGAGTATTAATTGACAGTCAAAAACAAGCCACAACCGTGACGGACCAGGACAATTTGTTGTGTTTGTTTTACTGGACATGTTAACCAAAGCGTTCACTGCTGATTTGTTTTGTGTATGAGACTCACGGTCATGAAGCCGTCCAGTAGACCAGAGTCAGGTTTGGGGGGTGCTTGCAGTCGCTCCATGGACCATTTCTCAATGATAGAGGCCACTTGGCTGTTCTCAGTGTTGAGGATCCTGAAGCCAGTCATGTTCACACCACTGTATCGATAAGGCTCCACGTCAAGTGCAAACAGATCCTGGAGAAAGAAAAATACATTAGAGATAGAAGAGACAGACTATAATTCCATGACTGAAAATTGATAAAAAGCTAAAAGCTGAAACCCCACAAACTCATGAAATCAGTGTGTTACTGAAAACGAATTAGCTAACAAGCAAACCAATAACACCCCAATGATAAGAGAGACTTGTAGCTTTTACTAACTTTTGAAGCCCTGCCTTCAACAACATTACATTTGAAATCAACTCAACTTCATTTTCAGTTATGTTTAAGCCTTTTTTTCATCCTACAGTTTTACATTCTGAATAGGAAGAACACGAACAAAACTACTGACTTTGCTTTGGAAAACTAAGCTAAATGTTTAGGTTTAGATAAAAGGTACTGTTTGATTAAAATGAATATTTTAATCAAACCCATTCTCCCCACTACACAGGCTTTTGTGGACTTTGATAAGAAACATTAACTAACATAATCAGACACAACATATAGATGCCGAGAAATATGATTGACAATGCTGTTTAGTTGTAAACTGTTATTACACATGCAAAGAGGGAGGTGTTATTTTGGGCATTCAGTTTCATCAGTTGGAGAATTAAAAGGACAGGACAATCTGCTTGTATCATCAACGATAAAGAACAACAGTTGAAGGAAGAAAAAGAGAAAAAGTTTCCTTTCAATTTTTCTCAAAAAAACTCAAAACATTGAGCTTTAAATTATGCTGTTTTCTTTCCTAACATGGAGCTCTCTGCTAAAATTGTTTTTCTCAAAAACAAAGTTGACATTAAAATCAGATCAAAGCAGAGCACTACATGTTAAAGAGTCCTATAAACCTGTGCCTTTTTCCAATGAAACAGCACAAGGAATAATACAAATTCTAGGCTTAAATGTAGTTTGAAAATACAAAACCTTTTTTTAAATGTACTGTATTTCCTTTAAAGTTCTTTATTAATTTACCTTCCACCTTTTCACTCAGAGTATCAAAGCTGCATTGTTATAAATTCAACCTGTATTTTCTATCAGATAAATAAAAAAATACAAAATATTGCATTAAATAAATCGGACTATGAGAACATTATATTTTTTTGATTTGACTAGATTGAGTGAAATGTTCAATATTATCTCCTGACTAAAATATGTATAACCCAGGAGTTAGCAAAAGACTAAATGAAACACAAATAGCTGAAAATATTGAGAGAAACTACTAAAATGTAGTAACATTGAGGACATTCAAACTGGACTAAATATTGCATTGTTGCAACAAAAAAAAAGCATTTTCATCTTGATTATAAAGTCTTAATCTAAAAAATCTGCCAATTCCAAAACAGCAAAACACAGAAGAGAAAAATCTGGCACTAAATGGCTGCCATATGTGGCCTCAGTATGTTGGGTTGGTCACTGTGCTTGGAGAATTATGCTGTCAGTTCTGGACCCTGTCTGCCAAACACAACAGTGGGAAATGACAACTACTACTGTCCCATCCCCTGCCTCATTCATGTTTGTATTCTACTTTTCATCTGCCTGAAAACACCAGAGGGACATTTAATTATCTCACATAAATTGGGCCACACTGAATGGCTGCAGACTCTTAGTATGCATATTTAAATGTTCCATTTCAAACCCAAAATGATCGCTTTTAGCCGCGATGATGAAAAGCACAGACAGTTGAAGAATGAATTATTCTGTTTTCAAAGGAACTTGACATTACAAAAAGTAAAGGGCGGGAGGGTGGCAGAACACAAAGAGAGTGGGTTTTGATACAAGGCAACACAAGCAGCCTCTTCAGGATAACAGTAGGATGGGACTGAGTCAAATCCTTGATGTGGAACATGGAATAAGAGCATTTAGGGAGCTTAGAATAACACTCGCTAGTGTGTGTATATACAGTATGTAGATGGGTCGTTTTGCCTTTTATTGTGTGGATTAAGGCAATATACACAGACACAAAATATTACAAGAGCTACAGACTCTGAATCCTGCCCTTTACGTTAACTTGCCAAATGACATCTTCTGCCTCACCTAACAGGAATACACAATCAGGATACATACAAAAAGGTAACTGTATTCCCTTACGAATAAAAGCATGATCAGATTACTCGTACATTTTAAAACATTGGGATTACTAGCAGGATAACAATATTACAATATATTTTAAATAAATAAAATATATATTACAAAGCAGATTTAAATTCTCCTCTGTCAGCTGTTCTTTTCTGTAGGCTAATACTTGAATCTATACGCCTACTGCCTGAATCTGCTTATGTTAGGGTTGCATTTGTTCTGTGTTTAATTCAGCAGGTGAAACGATATGTTCATAAAATAGTGTGTGTGAGCTTAACTGTGGTATTAAACTAAAATGGAGCATTTTCTATAAGCTGAGATTTTATTTCTGCTTCTTGTATGTAGTCAAGGATGAAATGAGTTTGGCTTGTCAAAAACAACAGAAATAATAAGGCAGAATGATTAAAAGTGCGAAAGGGTTTTAATCAATTTTGTTCAAGGGCACTTGCGTTTGACCTTCACTTATTAACTCTGTGTAAGACTACACTGAAATGAAATGTATCCTGCTGACGTCTTTAGCTGTTTTCGTCAAATATTTGACCCTCACCTTTCCTTGCCTTCAAATAAAGGTAGTTTCTCTTGCAATTTGGGTCCACCCTGCTCTACTTTCAGTGAGAGTTCCCTTGGCCACGACTCCTCAGTCATGTGGTCTTTACCCTGATACCCTAAGATATTTTAACGTTAAAAAAGGTTAGACATTTTAAAGAAGAGTAACAATAGAGGGTGTTTGCAGTTTGACTTTTTTCCTTTCAACGGTTTTACGTGTAGTTTTCCCTTATAGTTATGGTGGTTTAGGGGAAAGGCTGTGGCTCAGTAGGTACAGAGGTTTGTGTTCTGGTCATTTTGTCTGCTATTCCTGTCATCATCTGGAAGTACCCTTGGGCAAGATCTGTGCCTGGCATCAATTACATAATAGAATTTATATAAATCTGCTCAATTTACCAAAATGGTGTGTTCTTTTTGTCTCTAGAGGCCAAAAAAGCATCAATTAACAGTTTTATGATATCACTGCCCCATCTAAGACACAAGTGGATCTGACTTTAATTACACTTGAGTGTTTTGTCAACTTCCGCATACGTGTATGTGGCACTGTAAATGTTGCATGGCCAGAATCAGCTCGAGAAGCTGATAATGATCTTGCCACAAAGGTAATAATAGCCAAATTGAACCCAAGTTGATATTCTATTAATTTTGCTTTCACTGAGTTCATCTCTCCCAGCAGTTTAGGTGTTCAGTATAGTTACCATGGAGATCTACCCCGGTAAGAAGTGAACCAGCATCGTAGGAACGAAAACCCAGAGATAAATCTGAAATGACCCCGCTAACCCCTAATCCTGCTTCGTTTTACAGCCCTCTGGTTTCCGTTGTGTTTTGATGAAGATGTTTCTTTATTTGCATGTGTTTTGGCACATTTGTGTTTTTATATTTGAATGGTTTCTGAAGTTGCAGCGCGTTTCTCATAACGGAAATTTGAGCCGCTGTAAAATGTTTGCACCTGTCGGCCACCGTAAGTATGTGATATATGTAGCTTTCTTCAAACTCCATAAGAAAGATAAGATATGAAGAAAGAATTTTAGAAGGGAGAGAAAGACATTACTGCATAATATAAGGATGAAGATGAAGTGCATCAATGTTACGAAAAAGGGGTAAAAAAACTGAATGAATAAGTGGAGACGGGAAACAGCAAAGGATCGAAAAGAAGAAACAAAAACTCAGTTATCTTAATGTCACAAAGTACTATGCTATTATTTTGTTTGGCTCTTGGAAACACATTAAAGGAAAAAAATAACGATCCGAGGTAATAAAATGAATAACTGAGAAAATGAAGATTGAAGAGCGGCGCCATCGCGTTCTTTGGGCATGCAACAAATCTTCATGGGGATATGGAGCTCTGAGTTAGACCTGATGACAAAGCGACTGTGCAGCTCAGCCTCTTTCTCTACTTACCAGTGTGGTGAAGATATAGTGATAATACTCTGTCATCATCCCCATGGAGAGAGCCTGAGAGAGAGGGAGAGATTTATAAATGAATAGGGAGGCAGATAAAATATTTTGTCATATTTCGCACCCATGCACACACACAGACATACCTCCGCTTGTGTGTCTGTATTACTGGCTGTATTGCCATGTAACGTGAAGAGGCATATATTCTGCTACACTGCTGCAGCCACGGGCTCAGAGATAAGAGACAAACACCCACCAGAAAAAGGAAATAAGCCAAATAAAGCAAAAGACAGAGGCTCATCCTACATCTGGCATATGTAGGGGATATGGAGGATAATGCATCGTTCTATAGAAGTGGGACATCTGGAAAACATATATAGGGAAGTCAACCTAAAATAATGAGGCAGGAAATAATTTGGAAGCTGGTGTTTGGAACAATCTGTGTAAAAAAACAGCTAGTGGTGTATGCTGTTGATATGAATGTGTGAAAATAAAAGCACAACATGATGCTGCTGACTCTGTGAGGAAAATACTTGTAGCACTGTGAACCAGGAAAGGTGCAAGCAGCTCATCAACATTTCTTGGTTGGCGTTATTTCCCCACACAGATGGATATGTTAATGCAGCTACATATCCTACAGTATATATCTCAATATGTGTCTATTCTGCACATAACAGTTTACACTCAGTGCTAATGTGTGAAGTAGTGTGTCCTTAATGTAGAGAAAGGGTGTGAAGGTCAATGTGGTGATGGGTGTGTTACACACTCCACTTTTATGCAATAAAAAGGTTTTTATTATCCCTGACCCTTTTTTAAAACGCATTTGATAAAATAAAATGTGTTAGAACAACGTTTTAGTAAATGGTCCTACTGCAGCAGTCTTGTCTTGAGACAGGTTTAGTGAATGATATATTATTATAAAATACGATGGCACAGTACTCCAAAGTCTGTGGTAGAGTTATTTACTTCAAGTCTTTACGGTTGGGTCAATTTTATTTTGACAATCTGATTTCAATAACATCCAACATGATGTTATTTCCTACTCTTTACAAAACTCATTCATCCTTAAATAAGCCAAGCCAACAATTCACAGGCAGATTGGTGCAGTGTCAGCATTGAACTGAACTTTCACACTGATGATGAGATTTAGCAGCCAATATGACCAATCTTCAACTGTAGTCATGAGCTTTGTGTAGAGTCAATAATAACAGACGTACCAAATGACTTTTGTTTACAGGTTGTCTGGGTTCTCCATAAAGCTTCATTTGCAAGGGTCAAACACAGTAAATTGACTCCATACTGATGTTGACTTTGTATTTATATGGAGAGAGTGGTTTCCCCAACAAGGCGGAAGCTGAACTCTCGCGTTGCACACCGCTCGAAATTGTCGCGAGTTCTCTGCACTAAAAGTGAACAAAGAGCAAATCGAAGAATATGTGAATGCAGTTTCAGATATAAAGAAACAGGGTTCAGACATCCAGTAGAATTGGAGTACAACTGCAGTTGAGGTTGATAGGGCCATTAGATTAGGATGCACCCTGAATTCAATCCAGCTATCTAGAAGTTGGAGAAGAGAGAAACCCTTGGACAGAACCACAACAGGCAGCAGGGATTATCTGACCTGGGAACACTTTGTGTTTACCTGGGGGAATTGGAAGTCATGACTTTGGAGAAGGCTTAACCCTAACCCTAGCCCAAAACCAGCAAAATAAGAAGGGATACGGTTTGCAAGTTTAACCCAATGATACTTGTATTTTCGACACAAATAAATGGTGTCTATAACACACTATAGACTGGTGTGAGTTTAATGGAGAACCAAGAGGCATGAGGCAATAGATTGAGCTCGGAGAGAAACTTGATGAATGTGTAAACAATACTTTGCTCTGTGGCAGTTACATTTTCATTTTAAGTTGATTACAACAGTTACTCTGCATGGCTGCCTTGTTCAATAGGAGTTGTCAACTGCCTCCGATCACTGCCCATCTTACTATCAGCTTTAATGAGTCACCAACCAAATCATGTAATAATTCACCCCATCAAGAGGCTACCTGCTCAGTGGCGGTGTCAAAGTCTCACTACACTAGTATTTCACAGAATAGGACTGTGTGAAACGGATGATTATCAGACAGGAAGTGATAATGGCTGCCTGGATCAGGTGGCAGACCTTGAGAAAGCCTCTAGACTTCTGTTTGAGGATCAGCCCACTCACTCTGACTCACATGGTGCCATTTCCTGGACCTTTTTATACCAGAGGAGTGCTGGAAACCTTTCAATTCTTACGTATCTATGTTCCAATTTTTTATGTCATTTAAATACAGCAAATCAATGGAGAAAGACATTCTGTTCAGTTATAATCGCCGTGAACGACAGAAAAAGCACTTCCTAGTTTCGTTGTAGCTTGAAGGTGAATTCTGACATAACTGAAAGAAAATGTGTTTTTCAATGTTTTCATATGATTTTCTTTTTGGTTTCACTTGTTGGTGTGTCTAATCCAGCTAGAAAAATGATGTTTGATAACTGGAAATACTCTCTTTAGGCTATGTATAATGGCGTTTGCACAAGGGGAAATCTGCTTAACGTCAAAACATTTTCTCATCGTCTACAGCCTTTTTTTGCTCTGACAAGGCTAGCTTTAATTTGTTTTATTATTAGCCACTTGTCATTCTTTATACTATTTATAACTCAATTAATTATCTGCCAATTCCTTGTTGATCTCACATTCCATGATTAATCATGATTAAGTATATAACAAGGATGTTTCGGTTAGATACAGCTGGGAAGTACTACTACAAAATATTGTAGGCCTTTTTGTCCTGACTGGTTTTCTGACATTCTCTGACCAGTGTGACAATGATAAATGTACGGAGATGGGATACTCAGACCTTGTATTTGACTAAAAGTAGGAGAGTGTAGGAATGGTAAGTAAAAGTCCTGCATTCAAAATGTTCCTCCAGTGAAAGTAGAAAGTACTCTCATCTAAATGTACTTAAAGTAGCGACAGTAAAAGTAGTCCATTGTCTGATTGGTCCATTTCAGAATAATATCTCTGATATGTTTTATAATGATTGATCATTAAAGTGTTCTCAGAGCTGGTAAAGGTGCAGCTAGTTTGAATGGCTTTGTATACTGCAGGGTAGCTGCTGGATTTACTCCAGGTGAACTAAAGTCTGATTTAAGGGCTGATTATATTTACCGTCATTAATCCAGATCTGTAACTAAAAGTATTACATAAATTGATTGTAGTATGGTAAAAGTACAAAGTAGCATCAAATGGAAATGCTCAAGTAAAGTATCTCAAAATTGTTCATAAGAACAGTACTTGAGTAAATGTACTTAGTAAAAAGAGGCTACGTTGCAACATTAAGAGTTTGTAAAAAATGTTTAGTGTTGCTTTAGAATAGCCTCACAAATACAGCAAGGACAAACAGGGGGTTTTCTAAGCTTTGCCCATAAGATCTTAGAGAGCCATGGCCTAAACTTATCAAGGCAATGCCACCCAATATGATGTCCTCTGCTTGAAATGAAAAGCCTTCATTTGTCTATTATATATAAAAAAGGTGATACATTGTATAAATTGGAACTACATATACAGCGTGTAAATATGAGGGATTTCCGAATGATTTATTTAACACATCAGTTTTCCCCTCCAGGTCTTTGTCCGACATTACAGAAATGAAAGGTATATGGATCCTCTCTGTTGTCTTGCTTGTGGTGACTACATTTGGGGGTTACGGCCTGACTGATGGCTGATGTGAAGTACTTATGATGACTAAATCAAAGGTGTGTCATGTAATGAGAATATCAGAGCGGGGCAGTCTTTTATTCCTTCCTGTTAGCAGGGATTCTCTCTGACATTAATAATGGAAGTAGTCCTTGACCTTGCAGCAATCTACCACCCGGCATTGATTATACCCTGGGAGTGACAGCCATGGGGGAGGGGGCGGGGTAAGTCATGTTGTCTTTAATATTTGATTAATCCTGAAAGCAGAAGAAATATGAATGCTTGTTAATTGAGATACTCATTGCACATTTCCTACTGTGCGCCACATGATATTCTGGGCGGCAGAGATTAGCCATTTTAAACAAAATAGTTGTTTTTTTTACACTTCATGCCATCATCATAAGAAATGAACGTTGTCATGTTAATGATTTTCACCTTGATCCTGTGCTGATTGCAATACATTTATCAGGCTGACACATGCACAGCAAAGTCAATCAGGTTGTCATTTCAATGTAATAAATCTCAGCATGTGTAATGCAGAAACATTTATATGTGAGTGAGTTATTTAAAATGCTTTTTTCTCCAATTTTTGTATATGTAGTGCTTGCTTCTGAGATTAATACTCTTCTTATTTTCTTCAGACGATGCTTCCTGTGATATCAGCTCAAATCTGTCATTATGACAGGGTGTAAGGCTGCTGTATTTATTTCATGGTCTGTCCAAGAGATTTCCATCATGCAGAAGAAGAGGATCCCAGGAGAGGATAGAGCACAATTACCAGCAGCACAACATGGCCATTATGATAATGAGATCATTAAGTAATGATACACAGTCATTGCATAATGAGATGAGTCGTAGATTAGACATAATTGATCTAAAAACTATTAAAAGCAACTATGTTTACTTCCTGTGACATTATTATAAAAATATAAATGAGGGAATGTACTTTAAACAAAAACATTTGTCTTGAATGATTCTGTAAATGTTGTACATTTCCACATGTGATGCCTATTTTCAATAGAAAATCTTTCCTGATGAACCTGATATCCTCTCTGTGCAAGGTAACCATAGTTTCAGTCAGAAAAGAAAGTGACTTATGTAGCAAATAAACTGCTGAAGGTGTCATTAGGATCAGGCAAATGTAACACTTATTTAAGAATGAGACTGTAACTGAGGTGGTTTTTAAAAAAAGGCTGATCTTCCATACAAATTCATCAAACGCTTAGACCTCCACATATATTCCCCTTTCACTATATCAATCAGAATCAGAAATACTTTTATAATCTCTACATGGGAAATTGGGTTGTGTAGCATTTCCTCCCATTCTAGAATATACACATATATACACACAGTGAAATACAGCAGAATTGTAGGACACACTGAATAAGAAATGTTTTTTAAAAATAAATGGTTGTATATAAACATATGCAAGTCGTAAATTCCACATAAAGGGACATTGACTGTTTTGACACTGAATGTTAGGTTAGCTGTAATTGCAGTTATAATGTAGGGCCTCAATCCTAGAATCGGAGGATGAAACCTCTCTGTATTTAACCCATCCTAGTACAAGGAGCAGTGGGCAGCCATTGTACAGTTCCCAGGGAGCAATGGGGAGTGGGGAGGACACAACATCAGGGCTTAGGAGGTGAACTGGGATTCTAGCAGTCCACACTCCATATTTCAGGTCTGTTCGAGGACTTTAACTGGCGACCCTATGATGCCAAGTCAAAGCCCCCACCGACTGAGCCACTGCCACAGGCGACAACGTCTCTTATACAGTATGTAGTAAAAAGAACAATTTGGCCTGATTTACAATTTAAGTTTAACCCAAAGAACTTTAACATATTGTATACAATTATTCAGGAAACTGCATGTGTGTGTGGAACCAAATGTGTCTCAAGAAAGTGTCAACAACAGTGCAGGCTGCAGTGTCACATAAAACATGAAGAACCCATCCTCTAGGACTCATTCACACACACACACACACACACACACACACACACACACACACACACACACACACACACACACACACACACACACACACACACACACACACACACACACACACACACACACACACACACACACACACACACACACACACACACACACACACACACACACACACACACACACACACACACACACACACACACACACACACACCACACACACACACACCGCACACACACATACACACACACACACACACACACACACACACACCTGCTTCAGGATCCCAGCAGCCATTTCGTGGCCACAGTCGAAGATAATGTGGAACTCCTTCCCTCTCTTCATCTCTTTCAGCAGCGGCTTAGCATCCTTAGTGTCTGCAGGCAACTGGCGGATCTTTAGCCGGATGTTGTACCGGGACGGAGCCTTTATGAGTTCTTGCAACCGAATCAGACCTGTCGGGAAAACAACAGAGAAAAAAAAAAAAGTTTCAATTTGCCTGAAGACTCTGTGTTATTCTGAAACTGCTACAGCCCTGCTCCCATGAGGGCAATATTCTCCTAAAAGGAAAATATATGTACATACATTTCCACAGTAATTGAGGTAAGAGCTACAGATTCATTTGGCAGTGGTGGTTATAATTAGACCCAGGATGAGAAAGCTGCAGGGATATTTTTCTGTCATCAGTTTATCTCTAATGAAATCCCTTTTCCTTTAACTGCCCCACCTTCCCTCCTCTACACTATTGTAAACACAACATCTTTCTCTGTGCCTTTCTGTCTCCTCTTTCAACACCTTTATCCCTGTCCTGTTTGTCCTTCTGATACGTTCCACAATGCATATCAGCAGTAAGCTTCACATCAGTATTTGCAGGCCCGGACCCAACTATGCAAAGAGTCGAACAGACAGAGAAAAAGCTCTTGCAGAGAGGAGGCTGCAGCTTCAGACATTAAGGGCCAATTCCAATCACTGTCTGACACACTCACAGCTAAACGAGGCTCCCTTCTTATAGGTGGAGGGTGTAAACAGAGTCGAAATCTTTGGGACAAACTCCCATCTCTCTGGCAGACACACGAGATGCAGACTCTCTGTTGGAGGGCTTGATAACCCACTCCCTCTGCCCACTCGTTGGTTAGGAACGGCACTTAATGTCCCCTACAACATAGCCAGATCCGTAAGTTGGCGAGGTGGGTTGAGCCTGTACTGAAAATACTGAAAATGAAAAAACTGAAAATACTGCTCCAAATCAAGTAAAAGAATAATACAAAAAGTTAAAAAGTGTTTCTCATGTAAATAAATTAAGAAATCTGCCAATTCAACAGGTGAAAATTAGATTTCTGATAACAAGATGGGATATTTCAATAAAGGGGATCTTGTAATTAGCTGGGAAAACTTATCTTGAACTATATTTTACCAGGATCAGGAAATGATATGTTACAAAATAAGCCAGAAATACTCAAAGGTTTTCTGATGTAAATTGATGATTTTCCAATAAAAATGTGTTTAAAATCAAGGAAGATTTATTTCTTAAAACAAGATGATCTATCTTGTTACCACAGCAGCTTAAAACAACTTGTTTCATCTGAGATACAACTCAACATAAGATGTTCTCAGGAGTCTTTAACTTATAAATATACTTAAGATGCATTGTCAAAAAACAACACCCTATATCTCAATGCATTGTTACTTCTTCAGTTATAATGTAATATATCAAGTGTATTGACCCATTCTGACACGAATATACATGGTCATATTTACATTTTTTATAGTGTAAAGCCAGAGTTTTCTGTACGTGGCTCTCTTTAAATATTTTTCAGCGGCATCATTTGTCAGTGATGGATGAACACTGAACAAGAATACAGTTTTATGTCATTGCCATTCAAAGGGAGGTACATTTGTTTTCTTTATTCCTATGTAGTTGTGTGTTTTTAGTTTTGTTATAATATTTTGTTCTCTATCCATTTTCGCACACTGGCTCAAAGATGAGTCTGCTAAAGAATGTGCATACAGTTACAGCTCACGGTAATTATTTTATTCATCAATTTGATGTTAAATATCATATGAAATGCAGGATAATTCCATTAAAGCATATTCTCATGACTTGAGATTATGTTCCTTTGCCTTTTCCTGATTTTCTTAAGTCAGTTTTACACTGCTGGTAGGTTGCAGCTAATGGAATAAAAACAAAGTTGATGAATGAAGAGATTTGTTTTACTTATGTATATCTAGTTAACTTTTTCTTCATCTATTTGATAAATCCTAAACTCTCAGATCAACTCCGACTGAATCTGCTTTCAATACCATCAGGAAACCCCTTTTGTATTTTTAACGCACACTATGAATTTGAATATTTTAAGGTAAGATCATTGTCATCTCTGCTGGAATTTAACTCAGTGTGAAACAAATGTGCCGAGTTATTGCCACTATATCCTGGCTCTAATTAAAAAAGCCTTAAGTGATCACAGGTAATTAATCAAACTACTGTTAAGTGAATTCACACTGACTGGACCAGATGTTATTTTTAATCCTAGCCAGCCATCAGTCCCTAAATCTACAATAAGTTCCGTTGGCCACTCAGCAGTGTGTGTCTCTATTTGCCCATGGCCCACTGTCCCCAGCTGTTTGCCCTGTGGCATTATTTGTTTACTTCCTGCTTCCAAATGAGTGCACTGCACTATGGGAAACCAGCCTGCAGTGTGCTGCAGCTTCAGCAGCCAGTCAGTGCTTTCATTAAATCAAACACTGATGATCATCTCCCCCGAGTGTTGACCTGTGAGACACCGGCAGTGTTCCATTTAACCATCGCGTGATGAAGTGACTCATCAGCTGTTCACAACATCTCAGCTGGACACACACGGACACACGGACACACACACGGACACACACACACACACACACACACACACACACACACACACACACACACACACACACACACACACACACACACACGATATAAAGAAAGCAGACTACAAGGGTTTGAAGTTGTGTCAAAGAGCTCCCAGTGGGGAACCAGCTGTGTGTGAATATGTGTAAAACCACAGTGTGAACATGTGATTGATGTGGTGTAGCTGTGAGTTTATACGATAATGAGTGACTAAGCATAATCTGATCTGTGAGATTTCCACCAATGGATATAAAGTAGAGTCAAACCAAGAAAAACAAAAGCAAACTATCATTTTAATTTTTCACAACCACTAAGTTCAACTTACAAAAACGTCCTCGCCTGCTCATGCCATCGAGGACATATGCATGGCCTATATATAACCAGGTGGATTTAATGCATTATGTAGTTAGCCAAATGTACGCACACTACCAAAGCAAAACTCATGATTGTTATGAAAAGAGGTTTTCTGAAGAAAAATACCTGCATTTTCATAGTTAATCTCCAAAAGGAAGAGTACAAAATGTCGGGGAACAAGCTCATTTGTTTTCATTTTAATGACATCAAGACACAAGTGTTAACAGAGGATCTGGAGTCAGGCACTGACTAAGGTTCAAAAAGCTGCAACAAGTCCTTAAACTGAAATACTAAAATATATTTATCCTTCATCAGATTATTTCAAATGTATAAAAAGATTTAATGTTTTATTTGATATTTTTCCAATGGAAGTAAAGTTTCAAACTAAGGTAACGTGTAGATTATATTTAATATGAATCTTATATAGAACATTATGACTTTAGATATTGTTTATATACAGTATATTGGTGTTTAGTCCGTGATTGTGTATACGGTTAGCTTGTAGCCAGTTCACAGTCACTCGCTGACAATGTATTGTGCTTAAAAGCAGAAACACCTCCCTAATCATCGACAGACTGTGTTTCTATTTTCTATTTCTATTTTTATAGGGATGCCAGATTCTTGTCTGGCCTCCCTATAAAAATATATATTATTGTTCTCTTAAGCTCTCTAATTTTGATCTGTACAAATATAAATGAATCTGCCTCAATTGACTGCTGCACTTGCTCATCATAAACACACGTCAACTTTCTGCCTTTCCCTCTCACTCCGGAGACTTCCATTCTGCATGCTGAATATTCCTTCATACCTTTCCCAGATCTACAGGCGCGGCGATGAGAAATCTAGAGAAGGAAAATACTGGAGTGGGTGAAAAGGGGTGTCAGCGCTGATCAGTATTGATGTGATTAATGCGCAGCGACTGCTCTGACTCAGATGTTGTCTTGTGTTATTTTCATGTATTTTTGGAAAGATTAAATTGTTATCGTCTTCATCTTGATGTCAACCAAATTTTAATTGTAAATCCACAAACAATACAGAGGAAATGAACTCACTGTCCACAATGGAAGCTAGAACAATGCTCTAATTTCACCACTAACTTAAACCTTGAGGTTATTGTATTTTCATTCATGCCATCTTTATCTTTGTGTGCTGCATGTAAAACCTTCACTCTGGGCAAAGGGCTAGAGGTGTTGACTGAATTCAATCCAATTTGACTACAGTCAAAATCAAAATTACTTTCAACTCTGTTTGGATGTCAACACCAAAAACACTTGAGTCTTTTTGCGCAGATTCATTTCCAAATTTGAATAAAGAACTGGTACAAGTCCTGTTTAAATCTTAAGCAAGAGCCATGAGGGGCATCTGATATACAGTACATGACAGATGGAGAGACACATGGACAGATGGAGCCGTGCTGATCCATTTAGTCCTTCCCATGATTCCACTGGGGTGGCCACCATGCCTGAAAGATGGTTGATATGCCCAAGAAGTGAGAGTACAGCAGCTCCAAAATGGCTGCCACTTGCTGGGATATTGAATAATCAGCTGCAGGTCACTGGGCTCAGGCTCAATGCAAACCGAGCCCTTACACCCTAACTCTACCTGCACCTCCACTCAGTTTGTGCGTTTGCGTGAAAGGTCAGCCCCATTAACTGCTGTTCCAAACCAATTAGTGGGGATTGGGACCCCACTAGTTAAAACCCTCCAAAAGGAAGTAATTAAACCATCCAACAGGAAGTTATTAAACCCTCCAACAGGAAGTTATCAAACACTCCAGCAGGAAGTTATCAAACACTCCAGCAGGAAGTTATTAAACCCTCCAACAGGAAGTTATTAAACCCTCCAACAGGAAGTTATTAAACCCTCCAGCAGGAAGTTATTAAACCCTCCAACAGGAAGTTATCAAACACTCCAGCAGGAAGTTATCAAACACTCCAGCAGGAAGTTATCAAACACTCCAGCAGGAAGTTATTAAACCCTCCAAAAGGAAGTAATTAAACCATCCAACAGGAAGTTATTAAACCCTCCAGCAGGAAGTTATCAAACACTCCAGCAGGAAGTTATCAAACACTCCAGCAGGAAGTTATTAAACCCTCCAACAGGAAGTTATTAAACCCTCCAACAGGAAGTTATTAAACCCTCCAGCAGGAAGTTATCAAACACTCCAGCAGGAAGTTATTAAACCCTCCAACAGGAAGTTATTAAACCCTCCAACAGGAAGTTATTAAACCCTCCAACAGGAAGTTATTAAACCATCCAACAGGAAGTTATTAAACCCTCCAACAGGAAGTTATTAAACCATCCAACAGGAAGTTATTAAACCATCCAACAGGAAGTTATTAAACCCTCCAACAGGAAGTTATTAAACCCTCCAACAGGAAGTTATTAAACCCTCCAACAGGAAGTTATTAAACCCTCCAACAGGAAGTTATTAAACCCTCCAACAGGAAGTTATTAAACCATCCAACAGGAAGTTATTAAACCCTCCAACAGGAAGTTATTAAACCATCCAACAGGAAGTTATTAAACCATCCAACAGGAAGTTATTAAACCCTACAACAGGAAGTTATTAAACCCTCCAACAGGAAGTTATTAAACCCTCCAACAGGAAGTTATTAAACCCTCCAACAGGAAGTTATTAAACCCTCCAACAGGAAGTTATTAAACTCTCCAGCAGGAAGTTATCAAACCCTCCAACAGGAAGTTATTAAACCCTCCAACAGGAAGTTATTAAACCCTCCAACAGGAAGTTATTAAACCCTCCAACAGGAAGTTATTAAACCCTCCAACAGGAAGTTATCAAACACTCCAACAGGAAGTTATAAAACCCTCCAACAGGAAGTTATTAAACCCTACAACAGGAAGTTATTAAACCCTCCAGCAGGAAGTTATTAAACCCTCCAACAGGAAGTTATTAAACCCTCCAACAGGAAGTTATTAAACCCTCCAACAGGAAGTTATCAAACCCTCCAACAGGAAGTTATAAAACCCTCCAACAGGAAGTTATAAAACCCTCCAACAGGAAGTTATCAAACCCTCCAATAGGAAGTTATCAAACCCTCCAACAGGAAGTTATTAAACCCTCCAACAGGAAGTTATAAAACCCTCCAACAGGAAGTTATTAAACCCTCCAACAGGAAGTTATTAAACCCTATAACAGGAAGTTATCAAACCCTCCAATAGGAAGTTATTAAACCCTCCAACAGGAAGTTATTAAACCCTATAACAGGAAGTTATAAAACCCTCCAACAGGAAGTTATTAAACCCTCCAACAGGAAGTTATTAAACCCTCCAGCAGGAAGTTATCAAACCATCCAACAGGAAGTTATTAAACCCTATAACAGGAAGTTATAAAACCCTCCAACAGGAAGTTATTAAACCCTCCAACAGGAAGTTATTAAACCCTATAACAGGAAGTTATTAAACCATCCAACAGGAAGTTATTAAACCATCCAACAGGAAGTTATTAAACCCTCCAACAGGAAGTTATAAAACCCTCCAACAGGAAGTTATTAAACCCTCCAACAGGAAGTTATTAAACCCTCCAACAGGAAGTTATTAAACCCTATAACAGGAAGTTATTAAACCCTACAACAGGAAGTTATTATAATCCCTCTAACAGGAAATTATTTTTGTTTGTTGATGACCTGAGGATGTGTCAAGACAACTGGATACAATATATATTTCCTATATTTAAAGGAAATGTTGCAAAGAAGCTCATAAACATTACATTTTATAAACAAAGAGAAGTTTGCAAACAATTTGAAAGTCATTAAAGATTTCGAGAGTTTGAATATTATCATTTATTAGTTTTACTCCATTAGATGCTGATTCTAAACCATTATTACAAAACGTTGGGACAATTCCTGTTTCAATTGGAGAGGGGGGTTTGTCCCAAAGCTTGCCGCTGTATTTCCACCCTACACTTTAAAGAAGGGGCTTCATTCAGTTGACAGTGAGACTACAGCAGTGCCTACCTCACCGAGTAAGACGGATGTAGGGCTTGGTGTTGAGTTGGGCCTCAATTTGCATGTACACAGACAGCAGTGTGTGTGTGTGTTATACTTGACTTCAGTCCAATCTCATATGAGCGCTTGATGTTGCGTGAGCTGTCTTAAGAGAAAAACATCTTCCACTGCTGGAGCAGCAATCGCTGCTTTACGGTTAGTTAGGTAACATCGATAATAGCAGCCCGACACATCTGACTGCTGCACTTGCTCATCATAAACACATGTCAGAGCTATCTGCCTTTCCCTCTCACTCCGAAGACTTCCATTCTGCATGGCTGAATCTTCCTTCATACCTTTCCAAGATCTACAGGCGCGGCGATGAGAAATCTAGAGGAGGAAAATACTGGAGTGGGTGAAAAGGGGTGTCAGCGCTGATCAGTATTGACGGTGTTTAATGCGCAGCGACCGCTCTAGGATCCATATTTAACTCCACATGAATATTTCATCCCCTCTAAGCGTTTATTAGGAGGCCGTCTGGAAGCCTCCTGAGCGTAAAACAGATTGGCCTGCCTGTGATAAATATCCTTGTAAGGAAACGGCTCCTCAAGCGTTCCCTCGCCAACTCCCCTCCGAGTGCATGGCGACAAGCAAGAAGAGTTCCTCTTACTGGGCTGCTCAATCATGATCGGTCGCATTGTCGCTAGAGTGATTCCCTGAGACGGCCTCTACAAAGCGCTGCAAGAATAGCTGATTAGTCGCTGAGCGGCAGACTCCCAGGGTCAAGGTTAATATGACCCCTTCCTCATCGGCTGGCTGATTTATGTTCAATTAAATGCATGTAACATGTTGGTGAAAAATTAAAGCAGGCCTGCAATCGAAAGGTACAGGAACGTGTGCCGCTGCTCCCTCGCTAAAAATAAAGGCGTAAATGTGGGCCAGTCACAACAGTAGAAATTGTCTTTGTTATTAGCTACCCATAGTCCTCCTGGCTCTAAATCATCTGTGCTGAAAAGAGTCCACCGCCGAAGCCACCACTCTATTTTCCTGCAATTAGCTCTACACTACACTTATCTCCCTCGCCACATGCTACAGTGTGTTTGAAAAAGTTTTCTTTCACAAAATGAGTTGAAAGTAATTTAATTGGGAATGTGAGCAAATACTTTGGACCCTATTTTAATTCATCAATTGCACATGGTGTGAAGTGCATGGCGCAAGTGAGTTGGTCGTGTCCTACTGCACTTTATCTAGGGAAACAGTGGATAAATATTCCGTTTTCTAACTGATCACAGGTTTGTTTTAGGCTTAACATGAATCAAACCAATTAGAGGGTTATCTCCCATTCCCTTTAATAGCCACATATGCCTTCACCTGATGGATTGTTATTATTTAAATGGCTCATGAAACGGACCTGCTTATGCGTAGAGTAAAAGTATGCCAGCAGATGTTTGTGGTCCAAGGCTGATGGACTTTCTTTCTCAATCACCTGCATTTTATTTTAGAAATTGCCCTGTAAACTTAGGATGCAAAGCCAGGCAAAATGAGCTTTTGTGCACTCTTGAATTATTTTAAATATGATAAACATGTCTTTTTTCATTAATACGATTATTTGCAAGACAGGCTCGCAGGCAGTCATTGCTGAAGAGGCATTGAGCGGGTACAGAAAGAGGTGTTTAAGTACTTTTCACAGGAAGTTTACAGTAAAAAAGGACTCAATGTGACATGTGTGGGGGAATCCTCTGAGTGACAGAGGAAATGTGCTGCTGGTAAGGATGATTCCTGAAATGAGTGCGGTCAGTGAATAGCTAAGCGCGTGCTGCAGGTAGAGCAATACACAAAGAGGATCTTACTTAATTATATTCCATTATATTTTAAATTGTCTCCTTCCACCTGTGTTTTCTTCTATCTCGCTTTTAATGATGGCAGTAGAATACTGCGACATCCACTTTAGATATAGGTTAATGACTCAATCACTTCTGCTGCCTCAAGACAGGAATGCTCCTCACCACACCTCACTGTGGGACCGACAGGCCCAGAGGCTCATACACACACACCGTGCTGTTGGTTGTCAGATGTACACAGGGTTCTATTCATACTACAATATATGGTCTGCATCAGCCTGGTGTACAGCGCATGCATTTACAGATCCACACACTAAAATCTGGAGCTACACATCATTTGGCTGTGTTTGTATTCTTTAAAGAATTACGTTTTGTTTTAATGCCACATTATCTGAAGTTATTGGTGACAGTCAATATCATAATTTCTTCAAATGTGTAAAAGTGAGAAAACCCACATCCTCATTAATAGACCTCGCTGTGGCATCTGCTAAGGTGTGTGTGTTTTCACACCCTGTCAGCACTCCATGCAGATGCTATTTTCATTGGTGTCACCCTCATCACCAAACCGCAGCTGAAGGAAAGCTAAAGACAGATAAGGACGATATTCTACATCGAACATTCATGCAGTGTCCTGCATTTAAATTACCAGGGGACAGAAAAGGTTCTTTCTGATGCTGTAGCAGGATCACAAAACCAACAGTGGCCATAACAGACGTGTGTTTATCAACTAAATATAGCAGTACAAACTTTCACACAAGCAAACAAATGCCATTATTAAGGGCATCTTTATTATGGTCTTGTTCAATAATAAAAAAGCAATGATGTGAGACTACTTTGAATTGCTTCTGGTGTTACTGCTGACTTTAAACACTAAGGTCAAATTGGACAAAACAATTAAATCTGATGGAGTTCATATAGAACAGGCATTTGTAGAAGACATTAAATATAATGCGGGGCTGAAAGCATTCTTTTCTCAATAAGAGTTATTGAAATACAATGTCAATGTTCACATTTAGGCCCCAGGTGCTAATATCACCATTTGTTGACCCCTTATCTGATTAGCTAGCTCTTTGTGTCTTAATGAGTCCTGTTTGTGTCAGACGCTCTTCAAGATAGTTTTGAGGTTTTGGTTGCATAATGCCCTTTTGTTTTTATCTTATTTGTCACAGAATTTGTGAGCAAATACATTTCTGATTAGAAAATCAGCAAAAACAACGGTTCATTGGACAACAGCATCCTACAACAACCTATCATCTCTAAGACCGACACATAACAATATATAATATCGTATGAGAGCAGAGAAAACAGCAGCTGCCATTATTATTCCAGCACAGCAACAGTGGGATTAGCATGGTGAATTGTGAAGAGTCAGTGAGCCCTTCTCTAAACAGGCGGCTGAGTGCTAGTGGAGCGTGTGATGGGACTGGGACTGCTGGTGTGGAGACACACACACACATTAAATTGAAAGAGATTACTGGAGGGGTCCTGGGACTCACTGTGAAGTACTCTGAGAGGACTCTCAGTAGTACTACATATATATAAATATACTCTCTTTAAATACACGTATGGCAAGTTCTCTAACAGTGATCCTATATTTTATCATGCATTTCCTTTTAAATTTGCTGTTGATGCCTTTTTTTTAACAATGCATTACCCCGAATAAAAGGCCTTGCTAAATGCATGATAATGTAAAATTACATTCGCAGTTGCAAATTTGCTCCACTTCATTTTACTACGCAATTGTAGTGGTTCGTGAAAAGAAAGTGTTAAGGAAAATCTTCCATTTTTTTAAATTTGTCTTAATAAATTCAGAAAATGTTACAAATCCACGGATCGTTTTTCTTTGGAAACAAACATTGGCACATACCTACAACTCTGATGCTAAGGCTTTCTCATTTTAACATTAATGCCGTTTCAACTTTTTTTATTCACTTGAGCTGTGATCTATTAACTAGATGTAGACCTTGTGAATTCAAACAGAGCCTTGTCCCCTTGTAACCTTGTACCACTGAAACTGTCACTGCTGTTCTAATTACTTTCCCTGTTACTGCCTTTAGTTTCCATTAACACCCCACCAGGATTTACAAAGATCATACATGCCACCCTTTAAATACCATCTCCTCCTGTCAGATATGGCTCTAAATCATTTACCTGCCTCTCTTATACGACGACTGGAATTACATACTGCAGTCATCCTTATTACAACCAGCCAGAAAGAGATATGGAATTCTGAAGTTTGGTAAGTATATATTTCAGGAACATTTTTATTTTGTGATGAAAAGGGGTAAATCTTTCAGAAATGCAACATAAAACCCCCAAAATGTTTCAAATATTTAGAAAATATGTCTGAAATATTTTACTCATAAAATCCTATGACATATAAAAGTCCCAAGAGATTGAAGTGAAGGAAAGTATTTGGTGAAGGTATTTTTTTTTAACAAAAAACAAGTTCCATTGTTTTGTTTTCTAATGGAATTGAATATTCTTCATTTTCAGTAGTTTATGATAACCTTATTATCAGAATTCTTGATGGCCAGTTTAAAATAAGCCCTTCATATGCATAGGGAGCTGGTAACAGAGTCTGTCATGTTGCACCACCATGTTCTACGGTAGCTCAGAATGGACTAGAGTTGCCCTTTCTCATATTTGCAGAACCTGGAAGCCACCATAGCTCACCGTTATGCTTGTAGTACTCAAGTAGAGTAAAGGAAGCACTTTTAGAAAGTTAAAATACTGCAAAATGTTGCTTGTACTTGAGTAAATGTATGCTACTTACATTCCACCAGTCCTTTAGTAGTAAATTATAAAAGGCCATAAATGACCTTCAGTATTTTCAAATGTTTTAACTCTTCGATTCCATCATTTCCCAATTAATTCTGGTAAATTCATTTTGCAGATCACTCAATTAAAGGTTGTTTTACTTCCTGTCTTTGGGATATCCCGTCTTTTTGTGATTGTCTGCCCCGCCCTGATTCTATCAACTTGTTTGTAACACACTGCTGCCCCTGTGTTTTTCCCGCCCTCTCCAGCTGTGTGTGTGATTTAAATAGTCTTGTCTGTGTGTATGCTTGTCTTTTACTGTGTTGTCTTGTCAGTTTGTTGGCAATGTTTACTGAACCAGGTCCCTGTTGTGGTACTGCCGTCAATATTTCCTTCACTGTCTCTGCTTATTTGCTGCCCAATGTGATCCTTGTTTAGTTTTTGCTGCTGTTCCTTTGTTTTGTTTTACCTTGCCTGCTCCCCGAGTTTGGTGTTTACCTGTTTTGTCCAGCTAATGATTAAAGCTTGCCTTGTTTTTTTATTTATACTTTTTTTATACTGCGTTTCGGGCCAACTGCCTTCCATCCATTCTTGGGGGGTGACAAGCATAAGTCTCACTTTCCTTTTTTATTTCAATTCCAACCTTTGTAATGAAGAATATATGTATCACTGTTGTCCACATTCGTAAAGCATAAAACAACACCATCAGAGCACGGTGCAGAGTCTCTAGGTGCGCTTTATAGAAGCTGTAGTTCCCCACAGCAGACGCACATTAATAACGTCCGCTGGTGCATCATAAATACATGGGATAGTGTAAGTGCAGTCGGATTCTCAAAGCACCGCAGTCTCTTTTCCTAAGTCCTTTTGAAATCTCCTATCCACTACCTTAACCCTGTGACGTTTCACGCAAAGGTCAATGAATCGCAGATAGGAATAGACGACAGGAGATGATTTTTTGACAATTCGACCGTAACCTTAGTGTGACACTGCTGGTATTAGATGTGTGTTCCACAGTTAAAGATGACCTGGCAGTTACAGACATGAAAAGTCAAAGGTTCCTAATGCTGTAAACACAGGTTTCACCCATTAATAGAAGTTTTACTAGTCACATAACACATAGACTAGAATTTCTTAAGAAGTAAAAAACGTTATATGAACATTGACAGAATATTCCGGGGATATGCAATGACAAAAACATTTCTTTATAAAGATTACAAAATCTAACTTAAGGCTAGGGATTTTCTTTCTATACATGCACTGTACTGCATCCAACACAATGTGTCTTGTAAAAAAATATATTCACACGGACGACAATAGAGAATTGTATCATCCCTTACTTTATTATTTGTGAACACTTTCTACAACTTGGATTTATTAAAATTGTTGATATGTTATAAAAGACACATGTATAATACAAGAAAAGTTGAAAGCGGTTCAGATTCAATTTGAATCATCTACTGGCACAACCATGGGGTCAGCAAACTAAGGCAAAGGCTTTAGGAATAGCACTATTTTACCACATTCCTTTTCTGTCTTTCAGTGAACTTAAGATATTAAGACTGCAGTGTCGTATATTTGAAGAAAAACAAGAAGAAGAAGGAACCAAAGGAGTCCTAACAGAAACTATTAAGTCAAACTATTATGCTCATGGTAATCTTTACCAGACCTTTTAAAGAGAACCCTTAATGAGGGGAAATATTGTTCTGTATGTGTTGTTTTTCTTGGTTTTGTCCAATACCCTCAGCACCAGTGAAGGGAAATGGTAAATGGACTGTATTTATATAGAGCTTCATCCAGTTTTCAAAACCCCTCAAAGTGCTTTACATTCACAAGTCATCGCTCACCCATCAGACCTCATTCATACAGAGCAGTGCCACTCGCTCAAGCTAACATTCACACACTGTTAGCCACGCCATCGGGAGCAACTCAGGGTTAAGTATCTTGAGCAAAAATGTGTAACATGTTGACTACAGAGACTGGGATCGAACTCACAACCTTCTGATTGAAAATCAAAGAAAATACTTCAATGCCACGGTTGAAAACACAGCATACTATGTGTTTAGCTGTTTGTGTTAGACCATTTTCTGTAACAATTCCCTGCATCACAGCACCCAACATTTTGGATATAAACTGGAATGTCTTTCTTCTTTTCTCAGGTTAAATATTTTACATTTCTTTATCAGTTTTATTCAAATTGGGCAGAAATGTGTCTGTAATGTAACAAAGAAAAGCAGCACGTTCTCTCATTTGAGAAGCTGAGTTCCTCGACTGTATTGTTTGGTCAATAGCAGATGGAGGTATATATGGACGCAATACTGTGAGCATCAGAAAAAAGCAGTTGTTTCCCAGCCAGTGTTTTATTGTATAGAAGCCTGCTCTCCCTGATGGTCTAATCAAACTGAGCAGCAGCAGCGCCAGTAGTGTTGCAGGTAGTTGTATGGATGTTATGGCTGGCTGGCAGAGCTATAACACATGCTGCTGCCATCTCAGTTTTGCCATTATAAAGTTGAGCCGTTAGAGGAGTCCCATTATGGTTATTGATTTGCTTGTTTGCTTCCCGCTTGGTGGAGAAACAGCACAAAGAGAGAGGTTGTTTCCTACCTCCTTTATATCCCATTCCCCGAAAAGCAGACACGATTTAAAACAGCGGGTGGGGGGTCAGGGGAGAACACATGAGAGTGGTGTGATAATACAAATGTTCTGCAGCAATGACTTTGCTCAGTACATCAGGTAATGTGCCTCTTGTGATGAAACAAGAGAAGAAAGGATTCAAATGAAATAGAATCTTGGCTGAACCTCTTCAAGAACTCCATTCAGATCAGACGCTGCACCATCAATGCTATCTGTCCTCGCTATCAGGTCATCTGTGTAAATGGCGACAATGAGAAGGTAAAGCTGTTTGCAGCTCGAGCAAGGATCTCATTTCCTATCACCAAGACAGAAAATCAAGCCACTATTAACCCCATAGTGAACCAGCTATGTCCACTTTACAACTTAATTAACAGAGGTGGAGGGGTCAGCAACAATCAATTCCTCCCTAAAGCTCGTACAAGACCTGCAGGGCAGAGAAAGACACACACACTCGCCACACACACACACACACACACACACACATACGCACACACGCAGATATATATTCTGTTCTGGCACAGTTTGACCTGCTGGCAATGGGGTAAAGTTAAAGGTGATAACTCCAACAACATTTGCCATTGAGAAACCAGTGTAATGTTCACTGACACATCCCAGCTGTTGCTTTCCCAGGCAAAGTCAATATGTTCTTCTGTTTGTGGAGTTGGGAATACATAAGTATTGTAGGCGGTGGAGGGATAGGTATTCAGTATCCTAAACGCACAAACTAATACAACATATTAAATACCTGCCTGTTCTTTTTACAGGACGACAACATCACATAAGTAAGTCGCATAAATAAATGTACATGTATGTGTAGAAATATTATTGGTAGTGCTGGGCAACGATACATTTTTTATTACCATAAATCACATTGTAATGCGTGAAAGTCAACAATGAATTCAAAAGTGTACAGCACACTTTAATTTTACTGTTACATGAACAAAAGTGTAATAACATTTGGTTAGCAAACACTTAAAACAAATAAGTTGTTTTTTAACAGCAGTATTCCCTTTACACAGCAGCAGTTAAAATAATTATTATAAATCTCAATCTAAATATTGTTTAAAATAATCAAATCAAATATAAACCAAAGCTATTTGCCACTGCGGGGCATTAACGTTGTATCTACTTTGTTATAGAAAACAAGTTTCCCTCACAGTGATAAGAAACTTCTACTCTGCAGTGATTACATATGACTCTGGTTCTATCAGCTCCGCCGTCTGGAAGAGATTTAAAATGTCCATGTCAGAGTTCAGTTCCTTTCTCCATGTTTCTGTCCCCTCCAGTTCATTCTGAATCTGTTCATGTGAGCGCTCCGGCCCCAAATGCTCTCATTGGTAGAGACCCGAGATGACACCCATCCTAAGCCAATACCGATCAACAGCCCGCCGCTCCTGTGACCCATGGTTTGTCTCTGTGTGTATTCAGAGCCAGTGAGCAACAGACTTTCAAATAAATATTAATAATTTGTAAAAACTGTTAATGCGCCATAAAATAACTGTCGGCGTTGATTAATTAATGCGCTAACCTGCCCAGCACTAATTATTGGCAATATACAGTAGTTTTACATGAAAGGCAAAAGGAAATATTGCACATATTCCAAAATGTTAAGCTAACTCTAAAACTGTGCTGTAGTTATTTCTGTAATAATGGGCCTACATTTAACTTACACGTATTTGCGCAGAATAGTAGGAGAGGTCAACTCAAATCAAAATCTGCTGGTATGTTATAAGCATAGGAAACGCCCCATAAACACTAAATGAGTGCAGGTGTTTGCAATACTGTAGCACAGTCTGTAAGATGGAAAACTTCAGCAGTAGTGAAATGAAGGAACTGATAAATGAATTTAAACAAGTAACCTTGAAATTTCCCCGAACATCAGTTCTGGTGTATCAGGGAAATAAAACCAGCATCTAAGAGCAAGATGTAAGCCACGTACTCATGCAATATCCTCCATAGCTGGAATGGTCTTAGCAGATCTGTGTTTATCATATCATCTGTATGGACTTTTATACATTTGTTTCCCTTCTGTTCACACCAACACAGTTGATATGCTTATGTGTGTTATACCAGTAAGCCATTTCTTCTCTTTGAAGTCACGACGTTCATACTGAGGTAGCCTTGTGGGTTTGCCTGTCTGTTTTTTTGCGTCATATGACAGCTGCATGCTTCAGAGATGAGCTGCCATAAGTGCTGAACACAGTGTACACACAATGCAGTCCTGTGATCCAGGCCAAACTGGTCCCTGTTGGAGGCAGCAGTGGGAGGCCTGGCAGGCTGGCACACACCCTGACCCGGGCATATGGTGCATGTACCCAGCCTGCTGGCTCATGTGTTGCTTGGTGACCTGGACTGCAATAACAGCAAGGTTTAAACAAGGTCTGCGTCAACAAGGAACAAGTAAAGCATGTCTCCTGAACCCTCACAAGCTCTATGAACTCCATGACTTATGGAATGCTACAATGGTAACAATACTCGGCTATGTCTGGGCAATAACCTTAGTCTGGATTCCTCAGAATTTCAAACGCAGTTTTACTTAACCTATTTAAATATTAGAAAAACTATCAAATGTAGGAAAATGAAATCACATGGAAAGACACATTTAACAATAATTTATTTGAATGTCAATGTAGGAGAAACAGAAGGCAACAGTGGTGCAGTGAATCATTCGTTTTGTATGACATGTTATTTAAAAAGCAAAAAAAAGATAAATACTTTCAGTCATTGTCATACCTAAGGCTGGCTTTATCATATGGAAATGTCAGTTTGTCAGTCCACCATATTGGTCAAGACTGAATACCCTACAGCATTTTGTTTGGACATCCATTGTTCCCAGAGGCAGAGTCTGACTTTGGGAATCCCGACTTTCCTCAAGCTGATGTTCACATGTAAGATTTTAAATCAAATGTCTTGACAACCGATGAGAGGATTCCCTTCAAATTTGGAAAATGGGATAATGCATATATTTCACCTTAAAAATTCGATATATGGACCAATGTCATTCACATGACCTTCATCAAGGTCACAATGTCTGGGTTTCTTCAATTCCTTTAACAAGTTGCATTATTGGTTGTGGACACACACCTTACACTTTCAAATCTGGGATAAAAATCAAGATTAACTTTTTGCTAAGCATGATGACATGGGTTTATTATATCTTCAATAATGGATTTAATTTGTGTCTTTTGTGTAAAACGTTTTTTTATCCAGAAACTTACATTGAAGGAAATATGTATTTAATTCCCTGCCGAACAGTCTATACTTTTAATGGTAGGTTTATTTTAACAGTGAGAGACAGAATATCAAAAAGAAAATCCAGAAATATACATTAGTTGCGTTTAATGGTGGGAAATAAGTATTTGATCCCCTTGCAGAACATGCCTTAGTACTTGGTGGAGAAAGCCTTGTTGGACAGCACAGAGGGCAGATGCTTCTTGTAGTTGGTCACCAGGTTTGCTCACACCTCAGGAGGGATTTAGGTCCACTCCTCTCTGCAGATTCTCTCCAAATATTAAAGTTTGGCAACTCAAAGCATCAGCTCCCTCCACAGATTTTCTATGGGATGGAGGTCCGGAGACTGGCTAGGCCCCTCCATCACCTTAATGGGCTTCTTCTGTAGCCACTTCTTAGTTGCTTTGGCCGTATGTTTTGGGTCATTGTCGTGCTGGAAGACCTATCCATGTCCCATTTTCATTTTGTTTTTATATTCTGTCTCTAAATGTTAAAATAAACCTACCATAAAAATTACAGACTGTTCATTTCTTTGTAAGTGAGCAAACTTACTAAATCGGCAGGGGATCAAATACTTATTTCCTTCACTGTACATCTACATTATCTAGTCCAGTTTCTGATTGCTGCTGCTTGGGAAATTAGTTTTATTATCCAAAGTACAGGCAAGAGGTTTTGTTTTTAATGTGAAATTGCATAGCTTTTGTTTCTTATTTCAAAAAATAAGTTTATTGCTATATTCCTTTATTTACAGTTACATGCAATGCATGTTTCATGAGTCAGTTTGATGAAATAGTTTTGACTCAGGTTGTCAAAAGAACAAATAGAAATTGATTTAAGCCATTATATCAACGGTTAAAAATTATAAAAATAGGATACAGCTTAATGTGTTCACATTGAAGTCCTCAGAACACTATAGGTAAAAGAAATTGGGAAAAATATCCACATTTTGAAATGTAAAATAGTGACATAACATCCTGGTCACTGCTGGACCAGTTAGAAGTGAACAGGTAAAATGGTGTAGGAAGTGTTTGTGTTCTTACCAGTGCTGTCATCATACACCACAGTGACCGTCTTCCACTTGAAGAAGTGGACCAGGTCCAGGATGGCCCGGCTGAGGGAGGAGAAGTCTGGATAGAGGCTGACGTAGAACACGTCTCTGTTGTCCGATACTTGGTGCTTCCACTTGGTCTGGATGTGTGGCACCCCCAGGGCGTTGCAAATGGACTGGACCGCGTTGGCCGAGGAACTGTGAGCGGGCCCGAAGATGGCCGCCACCCCCAGAGAGAGCTGGTCACAGGCTAGAGAGTGTGGGGGGGGGGACATTTGACCTGTTAGCTGTGTCCTGCTGTGATGCAGCATGTTCATGATGACCTGTGCCAAGATCACCAGCACACTACAGAGACACTGTGATGTAAACAAGGCTGCAGGAAGTATCTCCATATAAATCAATTCAGCATTAAGGTTGTACTCTATGTTCAAAGCTTTTTGTATGTAGGTGTTTTATGTTGTTCTTATTGTCAACAAATCTCATGTCCGGATTCTTATAAACAATTAAAGTAATGCATGTATATCCTAGTACTGTTTACAGTATATCTCCTTCTCCTGGGCCATAGAAACTCATCGATTAGCCTCACTGTTGCACTGGGGTCATGTTCCTTCTTTACCATGGAACAAACACACTGTAGTATTCTTTACTCAATCTTAAATATATCGTCTTGCAAAAATACTCACTAGCACACTGTCAGTCACAGATTGTCATCTTTCTGTTGATTGGCAACCTTTGTGTTGACTTTCCGTCAGCTGTGCATCTTTTTTGATCCTGTATTGATATTGAACTGAATTTTATAGAGCATTTACTATAAATCATTACGCAATCATTATTCCAACTCATTTCAACATTTTTTACTTTACTTTCTGGAATATATGGTCAATAGACATAATTTACAGATATAAAATTTTTAAAAATCTGGTAAATAAATTAAGATTAAGAGGGGAACATAATTTGATGGATTAGTACACACTGGTATATGTCTAAATTCAGTCAGTATTCTGTCGTAAATCTTTTCAAATCTTTTTAATGGCTGCACAAAAGGAAAAAAAAACACATTTAATTCAATGACAGTAGTGATCATCAATTTGTCTTTCTAGTATGTAAGCATCTATCTTGGTTTTTGTGACAATTATATGACATAACACCTTATTTATACTTCAAAACATCTAGAAATGTGACCAGAGGAAAACAAAAAGGTTAAGAAGATGGGTGTTACATATATGACTACAGGAGATACAGAGTTTAGGGAGTACAGCAGAGAGACATGCTGCTACCTTTGGACAATGACTGATGTCCCTCATCGCTGTAGTACTTTAGTTCATAATATAATGGAGCCAGCCCAGCTCAGTGCATAGGCGACACAAAAAGAGCCCTGACCTGCTCACTCGTCAAAAAAGTCAAAGCAGCAGGGAACAAGAGAGCTGTCAGCAGAAAGCAGCTCAGCAGGGTTCAGGTGATGTCTGCTCCCTTACTATTTTTGGCAGTAAATGCATTGAGTATGTGTGTCGGGTCGGTAATTGAATTACTGAAACCTAAAAACAACATGTTACCTGTGTTGTAACTACACTAAATATGGATTATTCCCTCACAAGGGCATTATTTCATCTTTTTTGATAAAGGTTTTTGAAAGACTACAGTGTCAAGCCAAGAATTGGAACAGTGCATTTGTGAACCAAGTGAAAGATGTACATCCAAAGTGGAAACCGGTGGCATTGGGACTGAGATCCACAGAAGTCACAAAGTATACATGGATTTGGTTTTGTTATGAGATTTGTTGAATATAAAAATCTATAAAACAACACCAGTTTTATCCGTAAAAACAGGCAGGCCACTTTGAAACAATATATTTATATTCTAAGAGTGCACTTGCCTCAAAAAAGAGCCTTTTAAAAAAAGAATAAACATAAATAAACATTGCACAAAAACGTTGTAACATATAATCACCAGTCAACCCAAGTATCCTACCTCACTGATGGTATTTGGCTATGCTATATTTCATTTTTTAGAGATGATATGTTTTGTTAATAAATCCACAACACTCCATATCGGAAATACAAAGCTGAAGCTGAAGCTGAGGGTGTGACCAATTTGAATCAGCTTTCTTTAAATTGTATTTGGAGGAAATACAAAACAACTGCTTATCTTTGTTTTAGCTCCACTGTGCTCTTTAATCACCTTGTTTGATACGAGGCAGACGGATAAATCACTGAGACAGGATATAATGGCCCGTAATTGATAAGAGACTTGAAATGTCAGACTGATGCACACACAAAACTGATAGATTATAGCACTTTATTGGCTGTCTCTGAGGACCAAACTGGTCTTTGAATTACTGCCGCCGAGTCATTACCTGGAACCAATCAATTCTCTCTGTTTACATTTGAAGTGCTCAGCCATTTCTCCCTCGCCTGATTATAATTGTCACAATCTAAGCCACTGCAGCTCACAGGCCTCCGACGGGGAATACATTTACAATGCAAAGCAGCTAGCATAGCATGTACGTGCACATACACACACACACACACACACACACACACACACACACACACACACACACACACACACACACACACACACACACACACACACACACACACACACACACACACACACACACACACACACACACACACACACAAACATCTTCCAATCACAAACACATAAATACCTTTCCTGGAGGCTTCGAAGCTGTCATAGATGTTTATCCTTTGGATGTCGTAGGTGAGCGTGGTGTTTGGCAGTAGGGTTCTGTTCCTGTTGATTGTGTTTAAAGCAAATTTAAAGGCTAGTTCCTCAGCACCTGATGGGCCGCTTTCAATGGACTCGAATATCCCCCCTGTCAAAGAAAGATACACAACTGGTTAGCGATTTAGCAACAGTAGTATTGAGTGATAAAAATGGGGTTTGTCGAAGGAAACAAAACAGAGTTAAAACTAATCAATGAACACTAAATCGACAAGAATGATGCTAATAACTATTAATTAGAGCACCAAAAGTGAACATTTCCTACACCCACTTTCCTTCTCAAAGATGTTCCTGTGGGAAGATGTACCACTCTCTTATTGATCCATTGATGAGCATTTATGACCACTTTTCTAAATGGTGTATCTTTCAAGGGATAACCGTGTTGGAATAAATTATGTTTACAGGTTATGTGGTGATACACAGACTTCCTCCTATGGTCAATATTTCTATCATTATACATTATAGTAAGATGTAACAGTTGAGTTAATAGCCAAGCACTCAACGTACAGTGTAGTGTTTCACACCCTGGATCGGTTGAAAGACAGAAATGATAACAGGACACCTAAGGACAACTTTTTTTCTCTGTTTGATAATACAAGAAAAACCCTGAAAACACGCTCTATGACCAATTTTATTAACGTCCAATGCCATCATATTATTAAATAATATCCTTGGAGCTGGTAACTGTGGTATAATGAAGGTTAAGTTGTGGTCTGAATCAGAATCAGAATCAGATGAACTTTGTTATTATGTGACAGGTACATCACTATAGATCTATACGGCTGTCCATTCTGGGCAGTGTTCCCTCCCTCCCCTTCAGCTTTCCCCTGTCACTCCCTGAAGGCCATAATCAGGTGTGGGGAAGGGGCCCAAAGGGAACAAAGGGAGAGGGAAATGTTTGTTGAAAATAAAAGGTTTTGGTCAGTGAGGAAGGACGAAAAAGGGAGCCTAACCTTTAGCTGGAGGGGCATTTATTTAATTTTGGGGAGAGTTAACTTGTAAAGGAGGGTGTGCTGAGATATAGGGCTAGCTGGAGGAGCGTTGAGAGCCCCGGAACCTGAGGAATGAGCAACGACTCAACCCCAGCGAGAATGCCCCTGATTTTCCTTTGGACAGCGGCAGGTGAGCGTTTCTTTTGAGGATATTTTTCTTCTTTTTGCCGTGTTTTAGCCTTTCTGGAATATATGTTTGTGGAGTGACTTCGGTGTTGTTTTTTTTTACTTCTGTTGGAAATATTCGGCCTATCATAGAGACTGCTTTTTAAGTTGGATATTTAATTGAGAATTACTCCGGAATTATTCTATGTTTGCACTTTGGTTGGCGGTGTGTGTATGTTTTGGGCAATTAAAGCATTTATTGGAAGCCAGACCCACGTTGTCTTGGGTTTAGTTTGGGGGGGAACATTATTAGTTAGTGGACACTTAACACATCAGCCCCACTCCTTGCCAGGTTGTATAACCACAGTAGCTCCAGAACCTTTTTCTTGGGTAAAGGGCTTAAAATACAAGCTGATTCTTACAATTATTACGGAATTAAACAAAGAAGTCCAATCCAGGTGTTTCAGACAGGCGGGAGAGAAACTACCTCTGGAGGGAACACATGGATTTTTCTTTTTTTTCAGTCACCAATTAACTGAAATATGTTTGATGCACAAATATAAATTGTGAATAAGCCTCACAGCAACTATGCAAACTTTCAATATCCTGACCCTGTATGTGAACGAGCTTGATAGGATCAGCAGTTGGACCCAGAGAGGATTCGATACCAGTAAAGGGTTTTTTACTGAGAGACGCAGATGTTTGTTTTAAAGCGCGGGTCTCCACAGCTACAACGCCCCAGTGAATACTTCTGACAGCCAACAGATGAATGGACGGAGCGAAGGCCTGGGGAGTTGAGTGTGTGTGTGGGGGGGTCGGGATCTGAGATCAATGTACTCTGATTGGAAGGAGAATCAATCAATCAGACCCTTGGGGAGCAGCAGTAAGAGATTGAAGTGTTTTGTTTTGGTGAGCCCATTGGCCCGGCCGTGCTGGCTCAGTGTCAGTCAGACGGAGCTTTATTTACTCCAACTACAAGCACTGTAGGACCTTCTTGAAGTCTAGACTTGATCCATACACACCATGGCACAAGTACTGCAGGTCCTTCCTGTCACTAGCGATTACCACAGGACAGGCTGATTCTGATCAATGCTCCCTTACTGTGGTTTCACCACCAGACCCTTAAGAAATGCTCTTTTTTCCACTGCCATTTATTTTGTCTGTCTGCTGGAGCTTAAAGCAGACATCTAAACAAAAAGATAGCTGCGGCACCGACGACAACTTTTCTCTTTCATTAGTATTCATCTCATGGGTGAGCCCTATTTTGCTTGCCGTAATGAGTTCGAAGGAATTAATAAGCATCAGTTAAGCGGGATGTACTATAATTGGAAAGCTGAGCGAGAGGAATGGCTCCGTTCACACACCAGAAACGTTGATTTCCTGCTGAGAATCTCTGCCTGTTCCACTGAAGAGGGTGAGGCCTGTAACTGTGGAGCTGAACCACTGCAGAGAGGTTAGTTAGGTGACTGTCTAAGTAGCAAAGTTTGGATATGAAAACACACTGAGTTTAACGAGAAAGTTGCTCACTTGTCTGCATAGACACGGGGATATGGAAATTAGGCAGGGTAAGTAAGAGGAGGTAAAAAGAGAAGGAGGGAAAATCCTCCAATACTCGTCCTAATTAGTCAAGGGTAAGAATTTGGAGTAGTTTCAGAATCCAAAATTATTCTATTCCAAAACCTCTCTCTGGGTTTATATAATTCAGTCAGTGGGCCTCATTTACAAATGTTTCCTTATTCAATCCCTCAAAGAAGATAACAGAAAAGGATCTACACAACAACAAAAATGTGATCATAATCATTATAAAAATGTGAAAAAGTAAATTCACTGTATTTTTTGAAAAAGGGGGTTGATTGCATCGTCCCAATATGTATCTAAGCAGTGGTATGACAGTGTGTGTGTATTGGCAACTCCAGCTTAAATCACAGTTTGCATCAATAATAATAATGAAAATATTCGCAGTGACTAAATCTTTATAACAAATGTGCAGGTAGTGTACTATAAAACTAGTTTTTCTTTAACTGCTCAAAGCAACTTAAATCCATAATAAATTAAACATTCAAGTAAATAAAATGTTGTCAGAAATTGAAATAAATATCAAAAAGTCAATATAAATAGAAATGACTTCCTCATGATATTATATTGCTTGATAACATTTAACTGTAATCCCTAACCCAACTTTAAACAAGGAGCATTTGTATGCTAGCCCAGTCATGGGAATCAAAGCCCTGCACTCTGAATGCCTACCATCCATCACAACCCCAACGCACTCCTTAAATCAGTGGATTTAACTTCTGCTTGAACGTCACTCAGTAATAATGACCTCAATCAAACTCTTCCAGGAGCTCTGGATCAGACTACAGAGTTCTCGTCTCTTCACTAAACTGTTGTTTTGATATCAGCTGTGAATGGGAATCTTGAAGTCTGTCTAAAGCCTTTTTATCTAGTTCAGGTCTGGCTTTTATTTGGCTAAAGTGATCAATGGTTGTTGTCCATTAAAAAGTTGTCCAGGCCAAAAGGTAGCAAAGCAGTCCAATCAGTGTTCAAGAGTATAAAATATTCAGCTTTTCCCTCCACATGTCGTTTAATGGACACTAGGGTTAGGTATTACTTTAAAAAGTATGATACAAGTTCTGACAACAGTAGCTTTAAATTAATACTGATACCAAAAGACTCCTTTCCTTTAATTCATTTGACACCTATCTTGTGAATGGAGGCTATCTTTGTGTCCAATGGCTAGCTGCTATGCTCCGTATTGTGCTTGTTAGCACTGTTCAAGCTGTTAACACCATTAGCTGCTAACGGCAGGCTCAGCCGTATCCATGTTGAGAGCCATGTGCAGGCAATCCCGTCTGACTGGGTGGCATTAAATTAAATTACGCTTTTGGTATTTGGCTGCAAGCTAATAAATCTTGATCTTGGTGCAAATAGGAGGGAATGCAAGTATCATTTCACTGGAGAAATGTCCATTCTATTTGTTACTTGTTTTTTTTGGCTCTTTGGACCATTGCTCCAGGATTCTTTTTTACCTCACATGGCATTCTTCTTTGTGCCCTTGCAGTCCAATTCTAAAGAGAATTGCAAATTGTGAGTTGCCCACATCTGTTGAAGATCTTTGGGATTAGGCTGCAAACCTTCCAACTTTTATATAAAACAGTTATTATTAATGTAAGTTCTACTGCGGGGGTCTCAAGGTTCAAGGGTTTTTATAATCATCATGTGCACAGTCGCTACAGTGTAGTTATGGCATTGAAAGTCTTTGGACCTGAGCTCCTCCAACAGTGCCACTTATTATAAAAGGACATGAGACAAAATAATAAAAAATGGAAATAATAAAATAAAACTAAAAAATAGTGCAAAACAAATAGTGAATAGAATATAAACAATACGCTACATTATGCTTGGCATGATGAAAGCGATCAAGTATATGCAGGATTCTATGTACATGTAGTATAATTAAATATACAATAACGGAATGTAAGAGTTAAGATTAAATATTGTACAGTGGTGTACAATCAAATACTGTTTGTAATTAAAAGTGCAATGCATCCAGATACATTTTTTGGGTTGTGGGGGCACTTAACAGAGCTCAGGTCTTTAATAGTCTTGTGGCCTGTGGAAAGACACTGTCTGAGTCTGGTGGTCTTGGTCCTGATGCTGCGGTACCGCCTGCCAAATGGAAGTAGACAGAACAGTTTTTTTGTTGGGATGATGGGGGTGTTTACTTCAAGGCAGGTTCAAATCAGATGAGGTGTCTTGTGAATAGCAAACTTAAAAAGAGTGTTTCTTATAAATAAAAAAGCTCTAATGAACATCCAGACTCGTTACACTGATTGGACACCAAGTTTTCAAATTACTGAGTTAATTTAGCCTCTGTGATTAGCATTAATTTGACTTAGCTTCTCCAGGCTACGCTTGATGTAATGAAGTATTCAACACAGTAATTGTGTGGTATTAGTTAAAAATGATTATGTTTGTTCTTTGTGTTAACTCAGTAAAAGATTAGGCCATATTTTAAAAACTAATGTTTAAAACATTTCCAGTAATTAAACAGTTCACTCTCTTTTTCTTGGCACTGTAAATAAGCACTTTAGCAGCTGATCAGTCACTTACTCTTAAATCTATGTGTGTGTTTGTGTGTGAAAAAGCCACTACAGTAACAATCCTTCAGAGGCACACTGCAGTATCCAGAGCCAGAGAGCCGTGATCAGTCAAGAGAGAAATCCATCAGCACTTCATCAATCTGATCAAATGACAGTGGACACACAGTGAGCACAGCACTCACAGCTATCGCCACCCACTTTACTTATCCTGGGGATTTGTTGAAGCATCACCATCCCAACCTAGAGGGAACTCAATGAAAGTTAAACCTATACGACCAAAACACTGGATTCATGATCGATCAGGACAGTACTTAAGCGATGAGCCACTCAGGGCCGAGCGTCTATGTGGAAATTGTAAGGCAGGAGTCCAAGTGGAGGAAACGGCTGCTGAAATATCCTTATGAATAATATCTCCAAGAAATAATATAATCATTACTTTCACATACTCTATACAATGTAAAAAATGACAACGATTTCAATAACTCTTATTGTCACAAAACATGTGCTTTGTAATTGACAGCAGTGTTAAGTACCAACTTGAATTTTCCCATTCATACTATTTATACTACGGCAGGTCTCACCTTTAGTTCATAATATCTCAGAGTCATAACAAGCTTTTACACGCATAATTAAATTATTTATGCTTCACTAATGTGTGCAAACACCTTGCATATTTGACAATCTTTCGAAAGCAGTGCCTTAGCATGAAAGTAATAGTTTTTGAATTGTGCTTCAGCTACGTTTAATTAAATAAATACAGTATGTAGGTATATTCTGATTATACTTAAGATCTGAAACCCTGAGAATAAAATATTAAAATTTTTTAAAATACATTAAATTCCAACTTTTGAAAATGAATTACCTGCAGCATAAGAACACAACTATTTCAATATTGGGAACAATGGAGTACGCAGCTTGAATATAAGGACAATTTCAGTTTGTTAAATGCACCTGGGGTGGCACATTTAAGTCTATTCTTCACCTTAAGATCGAACACATTTTTTCTTGCTATTTAATAATATAAATTACACTTTTTGTTTTATTTATTTTTACAACAAAATCTTTTTAAAATCTCTTTTCTAATGATACAGCATTTTGTATTATTGTATTTTGAAACGAAACGTAAGAATACAAACGTTAATCAGTGTAAATAAAATGTAACTTCTGCTCTAAATTCAAACTAAAAACTAAAAATGTGTATGTGCATCTGTGTAGGGAATCAAACACATATTCATCTGACTGACTTTGGAGAAAATAATAATAATTTAGATTGATTTCCCTTCTCAACACCTAAAGAAGAGGTTGGAGGATATTTTTCTCTGATGTTAGAGTGCTGACTTGGAAAGCTGCTATTGATGTTTTTTCAGACCATCTGTTTAATGTTTTATTTTATCCTGAAACTGGGTAAATTGAGACATATGGATTCCTGCTTTCACCTACTCCTGTAAACATTAAGGATTTTACACAATAATAAAGGTTTATAGAGCTCTGACACAAAGTCTATGTGTCTGCTGTGTCTATTAGCACAGTAATGATGCTGTAGCACAGATGAGGTTCTACGGAATGTAACATTACATTATTCAGTGGGCACAGTGACTGACATGTGCCCTGAGCTACTGAACGGTGGTGGCTCAAAAACTGAACCATCACTGACTGATATATTAAGTCCCTGTTCTGTCTGCATGGACACATGTCCTTAATCCACACAGCCATGTCTTAATCAGGCCATGCATCAAACCCTCTCCCCACCACATACTCCCTCATCGATTGAACCCCCTCCGAAGATATAAATGATTAATTATGACACTGGTAGTAGCATTGAAGTCAGTGTAATCATTACACCCATAAATAACTGTCAGAGCCTGGCAGGGGATATTGGCATTAGCAGATATCTGAACTTCCTTTTCAGGAGCATTTCATGTTATACCAGGAAGTACAACACAGCATGTGCTACAGTATGGACAGAATGACTCATACAAGTCTGCACAACAACTGCTGCTGAAGTCTTATTTAGTCTTAGCTGCTGTGTTCAATTATTCACATTTGGGATCAGTTAAATCATTTGGTGCGGTGTTGCTCAACTGTAGGTTTATGAAGAGTGTTTCTGAACACATCAGTGAATTTCTTTCAGCCAATATATGTTATTTTATTTATATAACCAAAATGTCGCCGGAGGCACAGGATAATTGCCAGGCATCAGAAAAGTATTTTGCATTCATGCTCACATCGTACTTTATCGATGTCTGTACCAAATGTCTATGCAACCCATTGAATTATTGAAGTGTTGGACCAAACAACCAACCCATCTTACTATCCCCTCAGCCAATACACGAGAAGGATTTTTAAAAAAGTCTGGATAACCTGTCCACTGCAGAGAACTAATGGATTGAAACCTCTTGGATCGCTTGAATCGGAATATGTGTATCATCAGGAGAGCTTGAATATGATCTGAAAAAATTGTTGCTACAATAATATCGTGTCCGAAAAGGCCCAGAACACTTACATTAGGAAAGATGCCCTGCACAAACAAAGCAAATATAAAAACACTAATGTGCATAAACACATGCAAAGAAACATCTTCAGCAGCTGCAGCAACTCATGCAGCATTTAAAAAAATATACAACAACTCGACGAACTGAAAAAAACAAAGCGCTGCAAAGACGTTCGGGGTTGTTGATGTTCGGGGATGTTAAAGTTGGCAATCTGTCACCGAAAGGTACCTTAAATGTTTAATTGGCTTATTTTAAAAATGTGATCAGATGATTCCTTCAGATATTATTGCAAATATGCAGTAAGCTAGCCAGCTAATACCTTTTAGTGTCCCCGTTTCCGTTGTGCTAGGAGCTTCTTGCAGTGTTTTTTTAATTGCCGCGTTTTGTGTTTGCAGCATTTTCGTTTGTGCAGCGCTGTTATTAAACACTGTGCACGTTTTGTCAAGTTGATTTTTTCATTTGCATGTATTTTCCCACATAATTTCCCAAGATTTTTGAAAGGGCAATTCCCTAATGGAAGTGTTTTGGGCCGTTGTTTGCACCTGTCGGCCACCATACAGTATGGCCAATAGTTGCCCAGATGTCTTTCAGCGGAACAGACTAACTATCATCCCCGTCATTGATGAAACAATAAATAGAGCAAAAATGTGTTGGTTACATTTACACTTATGTTGGAAAGATCATGTGCTTGTGCTATAGAAGAAGGCTATAATGGCCATTAGTGTTGCTGAGTACACCCATCAACTGGTAGCATTATTACTGTTTGGTTTGCTATAACAGCTGTCTGCCTGATGCAACCCTGCTCCTCCTCCGTCAGTGGGTGACGGCCATGATGAGCACAGAGACTGAAGGACTCTGCAGAATTCAAAGACAGATTTACACAGAATGTGGATATAAATATCACAGTTCTTGATTTGATCTGAAGAGAAATGGTGGACTTTCATAGTTTAGCAAATCTGCCTATGAAAGATAATAAATTGCTCTTGCACAAATGCTAGATTTCCCAACAACTGTGCCCCTATGTCTATATCAATGGTTAGGATGTGAGAGTTTATTGCAAAAAAAATATCCTGCTCAATTCAAAGAGATAGCAAAGGACAGATGAGCACCTTTTCTTTGCTGTGATTGGTTTGCTGCCTGGACAGTGTTTAATGCAAATATGACTTCTGTACCCCTCTGAACCCCTTTGAGTAAGTTCATAGACAACGTGTCAGCCTAATCCTTATCCATAAAGTGAATAAAGGCCCTATCTAGTACCGACTCACTGGGCTAGGACTAAACGCAGGGCCGTGCAAGGCTACAGGCTGGCCGTTCACACGTCTCTGCGTCAGGCGCCGGCAAACACCAGGCATCATCCATCTCAATTTTCTCCCTCAGAAAAAAATAAAATAAAGAAATTAATAATAAATTCCGCTTCAGCTCATCTTTTCTGTTCAGCGAAAATTATTTATGAGGAAAAATACGTTAGCTTCCCCCGGCACCTCCGCCCATCCTCAGCCCTCGCTCCCTGTCTGTTGTTGACAGTTTGATGGCGATCAGTGTCAGAATATCAGCGCAGCAGAACGGGAAGCGTAGCATGACGAGCTCTGAGAGCATGTTCCGTCTTTATCACAGCTGAGGCTCTGCTTCAGTATACAAGGCTGGGGGGGTGGGGGGGAAGTGGTCAGAAAGAGGCGAGAAAGAAAAAAATAACAAGAATGCAAACAGAGGGGGAACAATGACGTAAAAGGGACATTGATTGAAAATAAAAAGACTTGTGGCTAGAAGGTTAGCCAAACAGCTGCATTTCACTTCACTACTTATTAAGCTAAGTGTGAGGATCTCCTAACACCTTCTACAACCCCTTTCTGACAGCAGAATCAGTATAAGATGCATTCGATTGGAAACAGACAATCAGACAGTCAAACTCAATCTACGCAACAATTTACCAACTTCTCTGTCAAGCTCGCCTTTTTGATTCTTCACACGACTACTTTTGGCTTTTACAAAGTGCAATGTCTCGAAGGAGAAACTGTCCAATGGTTATCCTCATTTGTATGATTTATAGCATCAGAACTCAGAGGCTAGCAAAACGCACCGACTTGTTAGAGAGATCAACGAGACGCAGACGGGAATAAGCTAGGAGAGGCTATTACCGTTTACAGTCCAACAGTCCAGTTTCAGTCCAACTCTGAGTTAAAAGCTAGAAACACTTGCCTCTAGACAGGGTTGGAGGACTTGGTTTTAGAGGGACCAAAGTGGTCTTTTGGTGTCCCGTAAAGACATATTCCTCCTTTAAAGACCCACATCTGAGGAGGTGCCAGTTACTGGACGCCAGCATACCCAATCATTATGCTTTTCAGATGGCTAAACAGTGTCTTAAACACCCTCCCCTTACCAACAAATGAATTGGGGAGGGTCAGTCAATTTAAGTAACTTCTGGAACCTTTTGTGGGAACAACCAAATGCAAGTCTATTAGCACTTTTCAAACATAGTGGTCTGAAAGTCTGCGCATGCTTTTCCCCCTGACTCTGTGGTGAACGAATGGGGCTTTTTTAAATCAACTACAGTTTTCCCTTACAACGAAGACCACACATTGTTCAACCATTTTTTTTTTTCCAAGCATAACTCCAATTCAAACAGTGAGGCCGGGATCAAATGTGCACGGTAAATGAATTCTACATGGGGTTTTGCCAACAACAACAAACAGTTCTGTATAGTGCTAGTTACAAAAGTGCATTTTATGTTTATTGCTGAAAGAATCCAGACGTCCAAAGAAATGACAAACCTTTGGGAACCGTTGGTGACATCACAACTAGCAAGAAGGGTGAACAGGATCTCACTAGTATTGCATTTTTATAGTTTCTTGAATCCTCAATGGATGGAGTGTTTTTTTAAATAGTTTATGGAACATTTTAATCGTGGAATAAAACTATGTGATAGTGTTATTTATACTCTAGCTATCCTTGTGCAGGTCGTGTTTTATCTCTGTAAGGCTATGCAAATTGTGTACAGGCACAAGAATTTGTTTTGCAGAGCGTCGTCATTATTATTCAATGGTCTGTTTGTGCAGAACACTTTGTACCTTTTTCATACAAGATCAACAGCAAAAGGCTTTCTATACTTCAGGGAGCTGTCTGCAGCAGTTGGGGGAGGTTTAGAAGGAAAAGAGTGGAGACACTTTCACACAGAGAGCCACTTGAGAATTGCAACTAGGTTGTTGTATTTATTCTATCATCTGTCCTTTATTCAGCTGTCTCTCATATTTCTCTTACATTCTTCCTGTTCTTTGTTTTTCTTCTTTCCCTACTACTCATCTTTCCCGTTTCATTTCTATCTGACATCCTGTGAGCACAGATTACTGCAACAGATATGAGTGTGTAATGTGTAATTTTCCTCTCTTTCTCATAATAGAAAAATCTGAGGAGTGCTCCTCGCGGCACTTTCACAAATGTCAGTGCTTCTCAGCCATTGTCAAACACTTGCAGAGACACAAAATGTCAGCCTCTCTCCTCAGTCACAGCCTTTGTGAACTGTTCACATCTGGAAATGTCAATGAGCAAACCACAATGGGAGGGAGCAAATTCTTAGAAGGCAGAAAGCAAAGCACACTCCAATCCTGTGTAAAGAAATACTGCGGAGTCCTGGTCACGTAGCACAGAGAAACTCATCCACTCTGCTGCTGCAAACCTGTGACCCATATCAGCACCCATACAAGGCAAAGGCCACACATTTCTATGATAAATCTGGCCACATGGGTAATGGAAATGGGTAAAGTGTTAAAGGTGGTACATTTGTTAGGATCAATACATCATTGTCAAATGCAATGTGATGTGAACAAATGAAACATTCCCATTTAGAGAATGAAGGCATATAGCTAATACTCTCTTTCTAATTTAATCTGACTCGCTGTTGCTAGAGGGTGATAGTAAATTGTGTTTGAGTGAAGGAACAATGAGCATTTCTTTAACCTACTAACACTTGACCTATGGTACCTGTAGGTAGATTTGGTTTGCAGATAAAATACACGGGATCCATTGTGATAAATCTTGTTTTTAAAACTACATTTTTCTAAGACGCTAGTACAAGCATGAACAATCCAGCAGGTAAATACATCAATAAATATGCATTGCTTCCATAGCTTCTGTGTGGAACTTTCCAGTTACTTTGGGGTCTAAGTGTGTTACAACCAGGTCGTTAATACTGCAGATAGTTGGCAATATACAGCATGTAACACATGTAAGGGTAGGAAAGACTTTTGTTGGGTGGGTGTTGACTTTCAATACTATACATGCAGGTTTGGGGAGTTATACACCGATTACATGTAACAGGATTACCTAATAAAAAGAGGTAAGTGTATTCCCTTACAGTTACAATAAAAACAAACCTAATCTGACTGTTACATTTCTAGACATTGGGGGTTACTATCAGGATTACAATGTTCTGTCTGTTCTGTATGCTAATACTTTATTTCTGAATCTATACGCCTACTGCCTGAATCTGCTTCATGGTTTTCTCTTTCCTTGGTTCATGTGTTCTGTTTTTAATTCAGCAGGTGAACCTATATGTCCATAAAATAGTGTGTGTGAGCTTAACTGTGTGTATGAAACTAAAACAGAGCATTTTCTGTCAGCTCAGATGTTGTTCCAGCTTTTTTAAACAGTAGTATGTGCTCATGTGTTTAAGTGTTGGTGTATAGGCTGCTGCCTGAATATGCTTCATGAAAAAGTAAAAATCAAGGTAATCATTGTGTTATTAGGTCAGATCTAAAAAATGTTCACATGTGGCTCTAATCCTCTTCTGTAGGTTACTGATACATTTTCGTTTTTTTTCAGATAACTAGTAATTGTGAGGGAATATATTTTTAAAGTAACCCTCCCAACCCTGTACGTGTCAAATCAAAGGCTCTGCTTTGGTCAGGATTATCTGTTTCTGACTAACAGCAGTGCTGATTGCCCCTGCGAAACGGAATTGTACATTCTTAAATGTAACCCAGCATCGGTTTCATTACCCCAGGAAATGGTTATGTCCGTCTTCCAGTGCAGCACTTTGCATTCCTCGAACCGGTGGAGGCAATAAACTGCAGTCTCATTGTGAGCCAGGTGTTTAGAGGACAGTCGGAGAGCACAGCTTCATTCTGCACTGCCATCCAACCACTTCCATGTCAACAGTTAGCTATAATTCCCTGTGTGCTGAGGCGGGCATCCAGTCCTTCGGAGTGGGCGGCTCCCGTCCGTCCATCTACTAAAAGATACAGTTTTGCTAAGTAGCACAGGGAGTATCTTATTATTCCTCTCCTTTCTATCGCTCCCTCTGTGGATGTGTTTGCTTAACAATGATAACAATCCCTGTAGCTTAACTCACCCCGTGTTGGACCAATACTCTTTTCTAATGAGCAGCTTTGGTTTTGAATTTAGCAGAAGCATATTGATTTCCTGTGCTCAATCAAATGTATGATATTATCTCCAGTAAAGGGGGGGCCACCTGCATGCTGCCCCTTGACCCCCCCCCCCCCCCTCATTGTGTTGTAATCTCAGTCCGTTTAAAGGGATCAGCGAAGCCTCTGATGAGATATGAAGGAATCTTGACAGAGTCATTGATTTTGGGAAGGAGGGAACATCTGCCAATGATCGATCAGGAACACAAACACCAGCTTCCGTCTCTGGCCGTGCTTCAGATTAATTAAGGCATACAGTCCTTGATGGCTTCGATGCAGAGCTGTCTATTCAGTCTTCCAGCCATAATGGGATCAATGGTGGATCTTTAATGCCCTGAATAGAGGTTGCTTTAGGTCTGAGGAGACATAGATCTTACATGCCCCCACTTTCCTGTTCTGTACATCCATCCTCCTTCCCTTTCTTCTGTTTTTTCTGCCTATTGCTTGACCAACAGATTTTGAGTTTCCGCTGCCAAAAGTCAATTGTTTGTGCCAATATTCCCATTTCATGGCAAACAAAAGACTAAGTGTTAACAGAAACTGTCGATAAGCTGTTGAGCACAGCAGAATACACAGGAGAAGGGAAATGTCAGCGGTGTACAGATGAAGCAAACTGTCTTCACCACACTTAATAATATCAGTTCAATAAAATCTGCTTTGTCTTCCTTTTTTTGCTTTCAGACACACGGGAAACTTCCATTATACAAGTGTTTAACAAGACTGAATACCCTATGTCTTACTTTTTGTGAAATTGGCTCATGAAATATTGGCTCCAAGGTGGACTTCAATAGGTTAAAGCATTCAATAAATAAAAACGTTATCACTTGGGGGGATTGGAAAAAACTCTAGAGATATCTGAAACATTATCACCTTAAGAAGTCTACTCAGTGCTCACAGGCAGACATTTGCAGCATTAGCATTCATCTGGAGTTCTGTCTTTGTCAACCTGGGCCTGCAGGAATAACTCAGGCTAACAAGGAGACATCACACTGAACTTGTGTTGTTTTTCTCTCCTCCAGATAATCGGTTCTTTCAAGCACATTTGTAAATCCTTGATGAAGATGGATAACAGTGCACTATTATTTGACACAGATGAAGATGAAACCATGAGCTACATTGATTGGCGTGGTCGTAATCATGTGATTGTGCTCACATGAGTTAGAAACCTCTCCCAGCATGCACTGCATTGGGCAATCAATTAATTCAAAAAAAGTCATTTTATGCGTTTCCTGTCATTGTTATTGGTGTCTGTCTTTTCCACTTTGTGCTCCGAATTGTTTTCATACTTTGATGACGGTTACAGTCGGATGATGTATTTTTATGTTTATTATCTGCAAGTATTATTTTTATTGTTGTAAATACATACAAAAATGATAATAAAAGAAATGGACTAACAAGACCTTATAACACTTATACTGTAAGCCTGTTAATAAAAATGAAACCCTACTAATATATCTGAAAATCTGCTTTAATTTCCTGAATAAACCAAACCGCAAAGTGAGTTTTTCAGTTTATCTTAACAGTTCAAAAGAACTATTTTATAGACAAAACTTTCCATATTTCTAGCTCTTCTTTATGTATGAATATTTCATTTGCTTTGCTCACAATTGCCCAAAATAAAGAATAATACAAGTGTAGCTGATGCCTGAGTGTGATGATTTTACAATAATCTCTGGATCATTATCAACTCTCTTTAATCATGAATCTTAGCCAGAAATCATTTATTGTATGAGGTACACATTTTACTCCAAAAATCCTCCACTAATCCAACAAGTCTATCACTATGTCGGTCTCATGTTTGGGTCTGAGCATGTAGGGCATTTTTTATACGCTTTTTCATTTCACAGTGATAAATCTGTTGTGTTTGTTGCGAGTAACATAGTTATTCAATCCATTGTTTAACGTAAATATTGAATAGAGCAGCTTTAGGTTCAGAGAAACGTCATAAAGAAATGAAGGTTTGCCTTTGATGTAGCTGATAAATAAATAAATGAAGGATATTCTGTAACACTACATCTATTACAAATGTTAAAATAAAAGATTGTACTATACATAAATGCATCTGAAAGTGTGAGAAATCATCTCTCTGTACAACACTCAAAAAGAAAGTTCCCTCCTTTTATCATGCAGGGAATTATTCCAAGCACATTTATCATCATGTGCTGAATTCATTTTCCAAAGAATTGCAGCCAGGGCCTATTTATTATTAGAGATATTTTTGAAAAGTGGGAAGGAGGAAAATTGAACCTGGGCGCTTTCATATGAAGATATGCGGCGTGACTTTTCATTTTCTTCTTTCTCTTTGAAATGGTAGAGGCTTAGAAATGGGTGGAGGGGAACACAACATGCTTTACAGATAATGAGAAAACAAAAAGAGGAGCAAATCAAATGTACAGAAATTAGATTTTCTGAAGGGGGAAAACAGCTCTCTCCAATGTGCGCTGAATTATAATGTCGAAGAAAAAAGAAAGATCATTTGGAAGGTGGGAGAGCCCGGCACGACTCGCTGATAACACAGAGGATGGGACGTCGGGCTTTTTAAACAAATCTCCCCACTGCTGCATCACTCATCTGCTCTCAGGGTCACACTGAAGTTCACCCAACAGAAAGTGTGTGTGTATGTGTGTGAGGTACTGAAATATTTGACATGTTGGTCTCATGATTAACTTTTGAGAAATTGGCATAATGGCAATATGAAAACCCTTTGTCATAAAGGGTACAGTTTGTAATCACAGATAAATTTAGTAGACAGCTTGTTTCATTATGTCAGATATGTTTGGCGGCTGATAGGTGCAAACAAGGGCCAAAAAGATGTCCATTATGAGGAAACGCGCACGGTTTCTAAATAAGGTCAAACATAAAAACTAAAATGTACCAAACCACATAAAAATGCAGAACAATCTTAACCAACTTTAGAACCCATACAGAGCAATCAGAAAACATTTCCTAAATGCACCTGATAAACAAAATGCTGCAAATGCAAAAGCTGCAAGAAGCTCAAAACCCAGAACAAAATCAGAGGACACTAGTGATGCGCGGAACGGCATTTTATTTTTGCAGCATATTTTTCTTATGCAGTGCTTTTAGTAAATCCTGCTGAGTTGATGAAGATCTTTTTTCATTTACATATCGTTCAGCACGTAGCGCATTTGCACTCGTCGGATATGGAGTCTACTGCTGTACTAGCCATGGATGTATAACTGGATACAGCATTGGAGACGATGCTTCGTTCATTCTGCGAGGTGCTCATGGGCTGGCACATAAAGACGAAATGGCCTGAGATTCTCGAGAGCAAAAAGTCACAATTACCCATCATGCCTGGCTGTCGACAGCATAGAGCATGCGCCTTTGAGTTTCCCCTTAAGCCCCGCCCCCGATCTCCCGCTTCGGCTCAGAAGAATAAATGGAGAGATAAAATAAATCTGGATTCAGCTTTTAGCGCATTTTACAATTTTAAGCACATAATGTTCTATAAAAATATAAAAACGTCCATACTGGGTAGTTGGTTTGGTTTTTAAAAATTGGGAAAAGTCATTCTGGGCCGGGTGACGTCACGGACTGATACGGAAGTTTTAGTACCCGCTGTTTGCCCACTAAGAATATTTTCTCAAAGTGAGGAGCACTTCCTGGGGGCTTGGTACTAGCACACTCAGCTGTACTTTGCCACAACAAGCCTTTAGCAAAATGCTAACATGCTCCCAAAGACTATGGTAACATCATGATATTTACCAAGAAATGTTGACTTGTTATTTTAATGTGTATACATGATATTGTGGAGATCGTATTGAAACGCAGGAGACGTTCATTACAGTTGAGCACACGAATGCGTGTCTCGTTTAATCACACAGTAAAAGTTAACAAAACGAGATGGCGCTGTCCTGTAAACCAACAAGCATGGGGCTCCACGTCATCGTAAACACAGATTAATTAAAGGGACCACGATCCCTTTTTACAGTCGTACTTTCAAGCATAAACCAACGGTCATACTTACAGGCATGAAACAACAGTGTGTAGAACCACACTTAAGAAGGAGGTGAATTATGTATATTACATTCACTACAATATGATAATCTAGTAAACTGTACACACAGTGGAAATGTCACTGTTTTAGCAGGTATTTCATCACTTAAATAATATTGAAACTTTGATGGAAAAAGAAGTGAGAGGAGCCAGGAGTCTACATAATGTGGATGAATGTTAAAATGCTGCTGAAACCACATTCACTCTCTGGGGTGCAGAGTCTAGGAAAACGAAAGACAATGTGTCCAATAAGTGCTGATATATTTGAATCTGGATTACAGGGCTTCACCTGCAGATAGTGCCATCATAGAGCTCTTTTGCTAGCAAATACGATATTGAAAGTTTCCCCGCAAATCTTCATAAAACAGCATCCATTCCAACAGGTTACAATGAGAACCCATGGAAGAAGCAACAGCAAGATGCCATGTGTCTATGGATGTATATAAAAGGCTTTACCTGCTGTAGGCAAATAGGGATCTTATCATTTTTAACTGTGTCAGGCCCCGTCAGACTGCATAAAATAGGCCACAGAACTTTATTCCATCTCGTAAATTATTAAATAGATGAGGAAATGTTGTACGGGACAACATTCACTTAAAATAAATAAATCCAATGCTTTTGCTGCTGAAGTGAAAAAATAAATACTACTGGATATTATTTTTAATGATGTTCTCAAGCTTTGACACCACTCTCCTTTGTGGAAAAGATACCAAATATTGTTCATCATTACACGGCTTGATTTAATACTAAATTCTGATTGGTCAATTTGGATATTTCAGATGTTGTTAATACCTGCTAACACACTGCTGTTAAGGATGATCAAGGGCTTACAGTATTTACAGCAGTGCTCGAATTACGTGGGAGCCAGAGGGAGCCGAGCTCCCATAGAGTGATGACTGGCTCCCATGAAAGCAACAAAGTCAAATTTTTGAGGGGGTCTCTCATATCTGAAGGTGTCTGCCATATATTGCATTGTAATTTAATCGTAAACAACACTCATTATCCATCCCTTTGCGGTCTCCAACCATTAAAGACGTTACATTAAAATAGGCTAATACCGGACGTGCTTATACGCTCAAGAGCGCAGCATACTGCACTTCACCACCACACCACTAGGCTACGTGAGCAAACTGGATAAGATCGATTTGACAGCACTCGCAAGTCCGAAGAAGTCACATAAAAATGTGCTTTTGAGGTAAAGACCAACAACACATCTTAAATTTAAATGTAATTGCCAGTTATGCCGCCGAAAAAAAAGGCCACCTGCACCGAATTCATATTCGGCCCTGACCAGTTTCGGTTTTACCACTAAAAAAACAAAAATAGTTGCAGATTTAGAATCAGAAAATGGCCTAGCAACAGCTAGTTCTAGCCAGGCGCCTAACTCTACTGAGCCAGAGGACGTTGTGGCTACAACCAGTCATCATGATGTTTTAGCTGGGACACTTACCAATGACGATGAGGATGTTGAGGAGGAATTGGACGGAGAAGAGGCTGCGGAGACGGGGTCGGGGTCCGGGACCGATATGGAACTGAAGCACCTGCGCCACCTGCCTCAGAACTGGGGGCTCACACAGTGGCGATCGTGGAAGGAGAGAAATCCATGGTTGTGTACAAGTGAGAGTGGCCTTGGGTGCGCTCCCTGCCAGGCAGCAAAAACTCTCTTGCTCCATGAAAAAAAGACTGGGGTGCACCTTTGGGATGCATGGGTTAATGGGACCGTCAGTAGCTCATTGCAAAAGCAATTACGTAAGAAGATTTACCTGCACCGGGACAGCCTTGCTCATAAAAGAGCAGTGGAGATAGCAGAATTAAAACAAAAAGATGTTCTGCCCACCAAAGTTGTAGAGCTGAGTTTGGCTGCCATCGGCGTTACATCAAGCTCATTTAGGGCGGCGTACACTATAGCCAAAGAGAGATTGCCATACACCAAAATGACGCCGATCATGACAGTTAATGAGCTTAATGGTGCAACAGTGGGCCCTGCACACTGCTCCGATCACTCCTGTGCTGCTATTGTGAAACATATAGCAGATGAAATGAAAAGAAGACTTGTTTCCCATGTCTTGAAACTCGACTCACGTGTCAGCATAACGTTGGATGAAAGCACTGTGCATGGACGCTCCTATATGATTATCTACATGAGGTGCGATGTAACAGGTAATGGAGACGTAGAGAACGTGTTTTTGGACATTGTTGAGTTGGAAAAAGGAGATGCAGGATCTCTTTACAATGCGTTAAAAGACAGTCTTCAAAATGTGGGGATAGAGGCAGAATTTCTTAAGAGGAACTTCATCAGCATAGCCACAGACGGAGCCGCTGTCCTTACCGGTAGGCATACAGGACTCATTGAAAGACTTAAACAAGACTTCCCTCGACTGCAGGATGTACATTGCCTGGCACACCGATTAGAACTAGCTGTTAATGATTCTTTGAAGGCTGTGGCTGGGTGCAACCATTTTGACATTTTTATTTCAAAGCTTCATAGTCTGTATCACCAATCCACCAAAAACGCACGGGAGCTTGAAAATGCTGCTAGGGAACTAAACATGCAGATTTTAAAAATAGGCAAAGTCTTCACAATCAGGTGGGTGGCAAGCAGTTTCCGGACAGTTAAAGCTGTGGTGAAAGATTTTCCTGTTTTGGCACAGCACTTTACAATGGCCAGCGAAGATGCCTCGCGCAACGGTGTGGAGAGGGCGAAGTATGGTGGCCTACTCAAGCATCTGACATCTACTGGCTTCCTCTCCGATTTGGCAGTGATGAAAGATGTGCTTCGTGAACTGCAGGGGCTCTCATTGAGACTACAGAGAAGGGACACGTCTCTGGTGGATGGCAGCAGACAAATCCATCAAACCATCGAGATACTGTCTGCTATGAAAGAAGATGCCGGTAAAACGGAATCCAAGATTCGCGCAGGCATAGCAAGTGGTCGGTTCAAAGGCGTTGTACTTAGGGAAACGCAGCCTAAGATTAATAAACCCCAGTTTTATCAGTCCATCCTTGATAATCTCAGATCACGTCTTCCTGACAGTGAACTTATTGCCATGCTCAAGCCTCTAGATCAGCACTTTTGGCCTGCAGAGAGGTCAGACCTAATGCTATTTGGAGAGCGCGAAGTGGGGAGATTCGCAAAACTCCTCTGTGAATCTTCTACCGAGGCTATCGAGGAATTCCGAGATTGGAAGCTTCAAGGTTCTCAGGGGAATACTCTTAAGAAACTTATCGTCGCATGCCGCACTATACTCCCGACCTCAGCGGAGTGTGAGAGGGGTTTCTCGGCTTGCAATGACACAGACGATAAAACTAGGAACGGACTGCGTGCAGCGAGCCTCACTGCCCTGCTATTCATTGACTTGAATGGACCTCCTATTGAGAAATTCAACCCCGTGCCGTTTGTCCACTCATGGATTAAGAGTGGCCACCGGACATCAGCATCATGGATTCCTGGGCGCAGGCCCCAGCCAGCTGAGAGCAGGGCAGTTTGGTCTCTTTTGTCTCCGTAAAGCCCAACAAACATGATCAGAGCATCGAACTGAATTGTTACATGATGGGTGAGTTTTGTCTATATATGCGTTCATTGGGTTACATTATTTGACAAGTCCTGAGAATGTCATGTTTGCTGTTGAACTTGTGCTTTCTTCTATGTTGTTTGACAAAGCCATAGGCTACATAATGCATAACAGTTCACAGTCTAGCCTGTCCCTAAACTGAAATTCAAAAGAATATGTTTAATCTATTTCCGTAAAGCCCAACACGGTCAAACATGATCGGAGCATCGAACTGAATTGTTAGGCCTACATGATGCGAGTGTTTTGTCTATATATGCGTTCATTGGGTTACATGATTTGACAAGTGCTGAGAATGTCTGTTGAAGTTGCGCTTTCTTCTATGTTGTTTGACAAAGCCAATATAGGCTACATAATGCATAAGTTCACAGTCTAGCTAAACTGAAATTCAAAAGAATATGTTTAATCTATGTATTTGTATGTATTGCGATATTGGAATGAAATATGGACAATCAATAATATGTTTAAATTAAATGGAACCGATTTCTGTAAAACAAACCCCAAAAAATCTGTCTGTTGTGTTGTGCGTGTGTTACGTGTGTAAGTTGTGTCTACCGTGCGCAAAAGCACCATTCGCACCTATTCGCGGCTATTTAATTGACATGTTAGGTTATGGGGGGGGGGGCGGGGAGTCCAACTTGTTTTTATAAAATAGAGAGACCCCCTTGAAGACAAAAACATAATTCGAGCACTGATTTACAGTCATATCAACCCGCAGAAAGAAGTCCGGGCAATTTAATGTCAGTTGTGCACAACAAACATTTGCTTTCTCCATCAGAAAACACCATGGAATACTCTTTAAAGAAAAAGAGAAAAGAAAAAGAGCGCAAGAGAAGGAAAGAGGTTTAAGACAGAGCACTGGACGTCAGAGAAATCCACAGAAGAAGACAGACAGGAAGTATACACTAAGGGGAACTATTTCCTCAACAGTAATCTGTAAATGTACGGTTAGAAGCCAAAAAGTCTGCATTTCAAAAGAAAATAATTCAGCAATGTCTTACAGCTTTATCTTTTACAATGAGCAGGAAAGCAGGAAGTCTTTCTCAAGTTGTTATTGACGGGACTGTTGTGTTTATTGACCCGGGGATCCTATGAGTTAACGGCCAGCGTTCCTGCCATGTGCACATATTGTGTTTTATATTGTTACACATCTTCACTAAGTGCGAACACAATGAAATCATCATGTTTCACTGCACTTCCCGTTTAGCGAGCAGCTCCTAAGACACCTCGCCTCTATTGTCTCAACTTCCCCTGTAATGAAATCATGCTGCAGCCTCAAGGTCACAGCAGGGTCGGCTTCATGGAATACTCCAGTTCCCTCTCAGAGGCAGGGGGAGGAGGGGGGGCAGGCTGATTGCTTTGTCTCCCTGATCCCAAAAACGTTCTCTGGGAATCTGGGAGACAGAACTAAAGGCTGATGGATGCATGATGGATGCAGCGGAACGATCCGCCTGCTCCCTGTAATGAACTTGTTCCATTTGATCCGCCACACAGAACCCAGCGGGGGGAGGGTTAATCCTAGCTCTACCAAAACCTGTGCAGCCTCTAAGATAATCATAGTAGCAATGGCATTTTAACTGATTTACTAATGATAATGTACATCCTCAAATGATAAACACAGGGAGCAATGTTTCCATTGGTCTATGTCTTTTTTCATCAAGGCTTGCTAACCACTAAACACATTGTTTCTCGTTGCCCTCTAAAGTGTCACAATACGATTCCCGTGTTACTCTATATTTTCTGCTACTGCTAAGGTAAAGATAGGTTAGGAAACTATCCTGATTAGGTGTTGGTGGAGTTAAAACAGAGCCGAGCACTGATTGGTCGGAGAGAACCGTCACTCGGATTGTCTCCCAGGACAATCTGTACAAACCCTCCCTTTAAAAATAGACAGTGGTGGAATGTAACTCAGTACATTTAGTCAAGAATTGTATTGATGTACTATTATGAAGCACTGCACTTTACTTACATGTTATGCTATTTTACACTAACTGTATACTCCACTACTTTGTAGAAGCAAAAATGTTACTTTTTACTCCATTACATTTAGTTTTGTTATTAGTTACCTTGCAGGTTCATATTATCAATAATAAATATAAATACACTAATGAATTATGATGTACTGTAATGAATAAATATAGCCGCCAGTATAAAAAGTAAGTAAAGCTCCACTTATAGCCTACCAGCTATAAGTTAAACTGATTTACACAATTACGAGTTACAAATTATAATCAATTAATAAAATATATATTGTTCAGAAATTGCAATTTTTACTCAAGTATATTTTGAAGCAAAGACTTTTAAACCGTACTTTTACGAAGTAGCAATTAAAATAAAGGACTTTCACTTATAATTGAATATTGAGATAATTTCACCATTGCACACAGTAAGTTACTTCCAAAATGTAATAGGGCCTACAGTACACATTACTTATTACTGTCTTTCTAAAGAAATAAATTACATTACATTATTACTGTCTCTGAACTGTAATGCGTTACACTACTTTTGCATTAGGGGGGAGAGCGGGGTAATGTGGGACACCGGGTAATGTGAGACACCCGCTGTAACTAGGCAAAGAAACAAATTTGAGGTCATGTGACCATAATGTTTTCAAGCCCCTCCCAGCCCCCACTTGTCATGAAGGAGAAGTTGGTGCTGGTTCTGTGGTAAGTATTTTTTTTTCACAAAAATGTGTTTTTTGCATGTAAAAGCGCATTTTCTTACTGCGAACGTTATCAACTGTAGTATCAAAGCAAATTGATTCAGGTTGAAAAACTTATATCATACATGTTGATGAACTTCCAACATATAAAACCATGTGATTGATGCTAGTTAAAGATTAGCCTGAATTGCCTAGAGATGTTGTTTTTTCTAAAATGGTGGCTGTGGGGTAAAGTGAGACAGATGCTGTGGGGTAAAGTGAGACGCTGACTCACTTTGGGAATGCCATACCTCCCATGTTTGTCTTCCCCAGAGTTAGGTTTAAGGACGACTTCATGATAGGAGCACCTCCAGGAGCCAAAGGTGCCTCCACCAGAACAGGATGGATGAACGAAGACACCTGGCCTGAGTTCCTCGACCATTTGATACAGCACACTAAGTGCACTCCTGACCATCCCATGCTGCTAATCCTGGATAACCTGAGAGCTCACATCTCACTCAAGGCAGTGGAGAAAGCAAAGAGTAATGGTATTGTTCTGCTCACCCTCCCACCCCACACATCCCATCGCTTGCAGCCTCTCGACGTGACGGTGTATGGCCCGTTCAAGAACCTATACAGCCGAGCTCTTGATGGGTGGATGAGATCGAACCCTGGCAAAACCGTCTCCATCTATCAAATTGCAGGATTTGTAAATGAGGCCTTCTTGTCAGCAGTGACACCACGCAATATAACCTCTGGCTTCAAGTCCACTGGGATCTTCCCATATAACAGGGATATTTTCCCTGAGGGAGCATTTGCACCATCCATGCTGTCAGACCGGCCAAACCCTGAGCTGGGGCCTGCATCCACTGGTCCATCCACTTCGGATGGTCCACGGCCTGCAGATGATCCACCCCCTGCAGATGAACCACCTGCTGCAGATGCTATTCCACTCGCTGATGCTATTCCATCCACTTTGCATGGTCCACATGGATGTGCCTCGCCAGTTGTCTCACGACCTGGATATGTGTCTCCTCAGGAAATCATACCACTTCCAAAATGTCCCCCCAGAGGACAAACAAAACGAAAGCGTGTGAAGACAGCCATCTTAACAGATACTCCAGAGAAGCAAATCATAGAACAGGCTTATGAAGAGAGACAAAAAAAACTGGCAGGGAAAAAGCAAAATAGCAAAGAAAAGGGAAAACCGAAAAAGAAGACACCCAAGAAGAAAATCATAGAAAGCAGCTCGGAGGAGAGTGATGACCCTGTCCCATTTGAGGATGATTTTGAGAGCTCTGAAGATGAGAGGAGTGACCCCGGAAACGAAAATCTGTCCGTGGGTGACTTCGTCCTCGTCAACTTTGCCACAAAACACCGAAGTATCCGTTATGTTGGCAGGGTTGAGAAGGTTGAGGGGGACGAAATACTAACCCAATTCCTCAGAAAAATCCAGGGAAACAAGAGAGAGTGGGAGAGACCCACGTTTGCTATGAAAGAAAAGGATGTGGCACATGTTCCTAAAGGTGATGTGGTGAAGAAGCTGCCTCAACCTAATAGGCCTGGAGGAACAACACGAAGAGAGCAACTCTTCACCTTTCCCTGTAACCTTCAGGGCTGGAATGTAGAGTAGGCCTTGTTAAAATATGCTGCTGATGTTCATATCATATCGTGTTCTAATCTAACTGGTTAAATGGTTAATTGAATGTTTATTAAAGCACTTTGAAATATATTATGTTGTATTTGACTTTGTTTGGAGTTACTTTGTTTAAAAAATGTGCTAAATTGACCAATCCCGATTATTATGTTGCGCATCCGACATTAGTTTTGGAATGTGTGGTTGTCAATCTATCTGTCAGGATTCTAACTGTTACAACATGTGTTGTTTTGGTAGTTTAAAAGTGGAAAAGGTAAGTGGTTCACTTTACCCCCTTGATTTCTCTAGTCTGTCTCAGTTCACCCCTTAGCTGGGGTAAAGTGAGACACAAGACCACTTTTTAAAAAACAATCATATTTTCACTGCCCTTTGTCCTGAAGACATTCTGATCATTTCTAGTGCTAGGAAACATCCTGAATTAATGGGAAATGTGTAAATTTTACTGATATATCATTTTAGCTCGCCTACAGGAGAGCAAATGTAAAAAATGTCTCACATTACCCCGATCTCCCCCTTAGAGTTACTTTCACCAAAATAATAATGGCTTTAAATGCTAAAATGTAGTTTATTGCAGCTCATTAATTAAAGCTATCTATGGCAGTATGCTGAAATTAAACTCATTCTCCGTTTAACTGGGCTGAATAATATTGATACCAGTAACATGACGTCTCTGTTTGTTATTGATAACATGTTAGCTGAGCCTCTGCACGGCCCTGTAACCTGCTGTATATGAACGAGTTTTTATGGCAACGTTAGCTCACCTTGTCGGGGATTTGGCTGACAACCTTTCTAAAAGCTGCCGTTCCCCAGAGGACAGAGCCTGCAGATCTTCAACACTGCCACGAGTCTCTCAACTTCGCTGGGTTCAAGCAGCAGACCCAGAGAAAGTTATCTTCTGTTTCTTCAGCCTGCCTGCACTCCTGTATTTCTCTTTTCTTTTCTCCGAGCCTGCAGCTCTGCATTGTGAGCCTGCAGCTCTGCATTGTGAGCCTGCAGCTCTCAATCGCGAATCTGTTTCTGCAGCCCTCTTAACCAATAGTAAACAGGCTTACTGAGTTATTATTCTACCTGCACAATTGTTCCTCTGGTGTCTGAATGTCTCGCGATGTTTGTGAATTCTTAAAAACAAAACTCCACATCATTTCGGGTTAAAATGTGTTGTAACGGAGAATTGTAACGGGTATACATGCGTTATATTACTGCGTTACAGCAAAAAGTAATACATTACTGTAACTCTGTTACTTTTGTAACGCGTTACACCCAACACTGATTGCACATTTAGTTTTTTTTATTTAAATAAACGGAAACAGAAAATGTTAAAACAGGCATACAATACATAGACTACGTGAACAAGTGCAGTGCGTCCTCTGACTGGTTGCTCAGCTCGGTTAAATATGACGTCACCGTTGTTTCACATGGTGACGCCATGGCCATAACCTGAACATCCTTTCTAAACTGAGCAGATATTATGCACAGTGGAAAACCAAAAAGAGAAACGCAACATGTGGGCCAATGTGAGCTGGGTTGAGTCGACCCTAGCAGAGCTATACTATTGGAAAAAGACATGTTTATACCGCTGTAAACCAGGAAGTGCATCTCTCAGACGCTCTCTGAAAACACAGAAGCCCAGGGTTAGTGTGGTTACAAAAAACAAGTTCAGGGAGACTTAAAAACAAATAAAAGCAAACTCATCCTGCCTTGTGTCACTTTTAGGTTTCTTAATGTTAACTGTAGGCCTATGCAATCTTTCCCTAAACAAGTGCATTGAGCTGACGAAACATGAATCAGGAGTTAGCGGCCACAAGCTGACATTGCAGTTCAAATAATTAAATATGTGGTCAGGGAACATTTCCCGGACGAGAATCCTGCCAAAATACCAGACTCAAACTGCCAGGATGGATACCAAAGATGTATATGTGTACTTTTCAAAAGGACATGAGAACCACCCGCAGTGTGTTTGCTCAGCAGGGGCTGCCACAGCAGGGGCTGAGGTGAGAGGCTACAGCTCCAAAACTCACTCTGACTAACAAATAGGACTCAAAAAGTTATGTTGCCCATAATATATACAATTTACCTGAAAAGGAGTTTTGAAAAGTTAAAGGATTCTCCTGTTATATTTCAAATAATTTTCAGTTGTATATTTATATTTCTTACAGATAGATTAGTCAGTCAATTCTTCTTCGCTGCTGTGTATTCTAAACGCATTCATCTTGTTTTTAATCTGCTCAGCTGTTTTTGTAGCCCACACTTTCATTCCTCAATCCTCTGTTACTTTTAAGATGTTTCCGACATATCTAGAAATATTTCTTTTAGCTCTTATTTATAGATTTAGTTTTTTTTTGTGCATCACTTGGTTAAAATGCTCTAAAATTTACCAGCATAACCGAGTGTTACTTATGACATATATTTAAAAAAAAATGTGTTCTCTATTTTGAATCTGAGAAAAAAACAAATCAAAGATGAGTCTTAGTCAGGAGAACGTTAAATGGTCTTAAATTATCCTTTGTTTTTGTGTGAAATAACATTTATTTTATGTTATATATTCTCCTTGACAACAGTACAAGTATTTATCTCATGTGTTCCCCAGGCTCCTGATTTTATGTTTTACATACAATGTCCTATTGCACCATCCCTCAGCGTTGCAACAATATCATCAGATTGTAATAAAATAAACATTGATATCAGTGTATTACTTTGAAAGAACAGGTGAAAAATCACTTTTATCAAAAAAAAATTGGGGGAAAAAAAGGACATGTTTTTTTCCATTTAAAAGTGACACATTTAAACGGTTACTGCTGCTGTTATTTGTATCGTTTGCTAATGTGTTTTTGAGTTATTCCTTCTTTACCGCTGCTGTTTTCAATCAAATACAATTAGTATCCAACACTGAAATGTAACGTTTATTTTAATATTTTTTAGCTGTGTTATTCTATTTAAGGCTTATTTTATTTGATTCTCTTGGCTTTTTAATGCCTATCGAAATGTATTCAAATGTCATTTAAATGTGTTGCTGTGTTTAATTTTTGTGAAGCACTTTGCTATATAAACTTGACTTGCCTTTTGTTTTGCATATACTTTCAAATATATTGTTCATTTATATTTTAATGTGATTTCATTATTGTCTTGGTAACCATGGGAAGGGAAAGCAGTAAAAGGTGTTTTTCTTAATGTATTATTCAATTTAACAATCTCATTAAATGTTATTTAAATCTAAATAATGTATGATCAAAATAAAATCATCATCCAGCAGTCAGACTTGGATAGAGTTCCCTCAGAACCTCAGAATCCCTGACCGTCAGAAACACACCACATCCATTCAGATCTAATCATGGAATAAAAAGCTCCCTGCACTGATGTCAATAACAGGAAGATAAACATAATTAAATTCTCATTTCATTGGTTGTGTCCTGAGAACAGCTTCAGAGCGAGCCTCACAGCGGCAGGCAGTGAAGAGCTCCTCTGAGGCCGCGCATAATGGAATCATCTACAGGTGATTTGTTTGAGTCCTGCGGCCGCGCCATTCTTCACCGTTAGTACCGTGATCACTGCTCTCCCTCATTCAGTCTGTCCTTCCTTTTCCTCCTTTCGTCACCCTGCTCTGCTCCTTTAGGGGGGTAGGAGGGCGGCGGCAGCGTGTGTGTGTATGTGGAGATAAAAGCCAGGCATGTCTGCAGGTATGAGCCATGGGATCCATTATGGCCGGCTAATACATTAAGAGACATTTCAAACTGAATCACGGCAGGTGGAGAACAGCTTCCCCTCCGGGCAGGCTCAGGCATCTGTTATGACAAGCAAACCAAATCTCAGCTTTCCCTGGATGAATTAGGAGTCACACACACACACCACCGTTTCCTTCATCTCTGACACTTCCCTCCCCGCTGGTTCTCCTCCCCTGACACCTCCAACCTTTTACTTCGCCGTTTTTGCCTTCCATCTTCTGTCTTCCATCTTCCCTTCACATCTCCAAAACAGCGCTCCAAAATATAGGAAAAAGTTCAGATGGTATGTGTGTGTGTGCAGAAGAAAGAAAGAAAGAAAGAAAGAAAGAGTAAAACAGTGAGAGTGAGAGCGCCCGGGGGCAGACGTGTTGAGATAATGGTTTCATTTGGAGGCATCGTGATGAGGCCATTGAAGGGAAAAAGGCCCTCAGATGTGGGAAAAAGTTACCTCTATATTTTTATCCGAAACACCGCCAGATCACACTGTCCTTTAAGCCACGGGAACATCCAACCCTCTGCCTTCAACTAACAATCACAGCATCCATTAACACATAAAAGTCACTCACTGCAAAAACCTGATATGTTTTATCTAAACGTGATGTTATTGCTTTCAACTAACCTTATACAGTCATGTGAAATCTGTTGACATAATACATTTAATTAAAGTCAATGTTTCTAGTGTTTTGCTCACGAGTAAATGCACAAAAAGGCATAAAAGCACAAAAAAAATGTCCATGAGAAATGAAAAATTCAATCAGCATCAAAGGTTGTTTTTTTTTGTTTAAAGCCATGTGAAAATCTGTGTAAAAACAGTGAGAGAGAACATGAGCATCCAGACTGAATATGCAGAAAGTGGAAAGGGAAATAAGTGGCGACAGAAACATTTTATAAATATTCATGAAGGATTTTAAAAGCAGGTAATCATTTTCCCTTTTATGCATAATGTAACTTATCTATTTCAAACATTACCATGCATAGGGAGGAAATTGTTGATTGTATGAGGGAACTTGTAGCTCTAACTGCTTTTATCCAGGATACAGAGCCAGCTGCCACACAACTGGGGAATATGTGCAGTGTGTGTGTGTGTGTGTGTGTGTGTGTGTGTGTGTGTGTGTGTGTGTGTGTGTGTGTGTGTGTGTGTGTGTGTGTGTGTGTCCATGTGATGTTTTTCCAGTTGTTTATTTCTAAAAGCTGATGAGGATGGAGGTGTTTTACTAGTCATATCATAGCGCTAATTCAAAGAGACATGTCGCCACCTTACTATCACAACAACAGCATGGTGTTGATGTACCTTTGTACTCAATGTTATCCTTAAACTCATTAAGGATACTTGCAAATGTCCTTAATAAATATTACACTATTATATACACAATACAATCAAACGGAGCTACACAAAGACCCAGAAGAAAATCTGCATCCAACAACACCTGCTGGGGTCCAATTCTAAATCCCAACGCTACACCACAGCGATTTCAAACAATTTGGTTGCAACCACAGACCGGGGGGGGGGGGGGTGGGGGGAAGACAAACTCCCTCTGGAGGGAACTTTGGGATTTTAGCCTTTGCAGACCATTTACATGCACTAAACCTATAGAACAGGGGTCTTCAACGTTTTTCAGGCCAGGGACCCCCAAACTGATGGAGAGTTGGAGCAGGGACCCCCTACTATTAATATGGCATACAATTGTGTTTTATATTAAACGGGGCCTAGTGCAGTGTGTAAACATAGATACTGTTATTGTACATTCAATACTAAGCTATTCAAATAATACACAGGTTAATATATTCATGTTTTTATTTTAAACAAGTGCAAGGTACAGTGTGGCCGTACCACTGCCATTTATGAACATATATCTTGCACACAACACAGGGCTATTAAAATAAATCACAATAAAAGTTTGAACTTTAAACAAGTGCAAGGTGCAGAGTGGCTGTGCCACTGTCATTTATAAACAAACACTGAGCTATGAGATTTTAACACTAAACATGCATGTAGATGGGACAATGAATCCTCAAACCATCTGTGGATGGCACACGTACTCTCACATCAGTGAAATGTCTGACCCTGATGAGCAGCACACAGCTGATCCAGCCTTGGACGGATGGAGGTTGTCAGGCAGAGGGTCATATCAGCCTCAGGCTGCAGCCTTGACCTGTATTTGTTTTTCAAGTAAGTCAGTGAGGAAAATCCACTTTCGCAAAGATAGGTTGTGGCAAAGGGCAAAAGGCTCATCATGGCTTTTCCTGCCAATTGCGGAAAGTCTTTCTGGCAAGAGATCCAGAACTGGGTGAGTGGTTTTGTGTCATATATGTGTCTGAACGTACTGTCAGTGGATAGTTCGATTAGCTGATCCTCCTCCGTCACTGTCAGGTGTGTGCCGTCTGCTGCGTTGTCTGTGAATGGAAACAGTATCCATGTCTTGTCCCTGCGCCAGGAGTCAGCCTCAGAAAAGTAGTGCCCAAATTGTCCCTCGAGCGCCTCCAAATGCGCAAGAATTGCGCGTGTAATGGGGGGCGAGAGCACAGCAGAATCTCCCAGCTCATCCACTGATGGAAACATGGAAAATATTTCCTCCCCGATGCGCTCCCTCCACCTTTTGATTTTTTTTAGAAAGCCTTCCATTTTGTCATACAGTTGAATGGCATGGGTATTGCGGCCTTGCATTGAACTGTTCAGTTTGTTCAGCTCAGCGAACACATCAGCAAGATAGGCAAGTTTGGTGACCCAAACATTGTCACTGAAAAGTGCAGCCAGCTCTGTGCGCTTTTGGAGAAGTAAAAACTCCCGAATAGACTTGCTCAATTCCAGCACACGTGACAACACTGTTCCATGTGAAAGCCACCGAACCTCGGAATGGTAGAGTAGCGCAGTGTGTTCTTCTCCCTCAGCAGCACAGAGATTCGAGAAGAGACGTGTTTGCAATGCGCTCTTCTTGACTAGGTTGACTACTTTCACTACCGAGTCCATGACATCTGCCAATTCAGCGCTCATATCTTTGGCAACAAGTGACTCCCTGTGTAGCATGCAGTGCGTCCAAATCACTTGCGGAGACACATCCCTTACAAGCGCGATTAGTCCACTTTTTAAACCAGCCATGGCTCTTGCACCGTCAGTGCACAGCGCAATACATTTTGTCCACGGAATGTCATTCTCTCTGAAAAAAACATCGATCACTTTGAAGATTTCAGAACTAGTTGTGCGTTGAGGGAGGCACTTACAAAACAAAAATTCCTCCTGCATTTCCTTATCATCGACAAAGCGCACAAACGGCAGAAGCTGGGCGTCCTTCGACACATCTGTTGACTCGTCTAATTGTAACGCAAATGCATCTGCCAACCTCAGCTTCTCTATCAGTTGCATCCTCACATCAGATGCCATCTCGTCTATACGGCGAGCTATGGTTGTGTCCGACACTGGAATGGTTTTCAGTTTATTAATGTCAATATCATTTCCATACATGGTTTTACACATATCGGTTGCTGAAGGCAATATTAAATCCTCTGCAAGTGTGTATGGCTGTTTCTTCTGGGCAATCCGAAGAGCAATTTGATAAGAGCATTTCAAAGCTAGCTCCCCAACTTTGGCTGATTTTCTGATCAATGTCTGTTGACCTTGGAGGGATTTGAGGCTAGCTTGGAAGTATTCAACAGGTTTGTCTTTTAAGTGGCTGTGTGTTGTCTCCAAGTGACGCTGCAGCTTTGATGGCTTCATAGATTCATTTGAAAGAACAGTAGAGCAAATGACACACATTGGAAACTCAATGCCATCTGTCTCCTTAAAGGTAAACCCGAACTTCAGATAATGATCTGAATATTTTCGTGTCTTCTCCCTTTTGCGCTTACCCTTATTAGCTGCAACATCTGCAGGCGCAGCAGGTTCTGCCTCGTCACTTGCATGTTCACTGGTGGATGGTATCTCGCTTGTGCTTGTTGATTTTTTCGCTCGAGTTACAAAACGATCCATTTTATATGTATGGTCTTCTCAATAATGTCGCTGCGTGCATCCCTGTGTCTGGGTCTTCAGTAAACTGGGGCCTGAATAGGCTCTCGTCCAATCACGGGGAACCTGACAGAGCCAGCGCATAGACATAATATTATGTCTATGAGCCAGCGTGTGTCACACGGCCTCGTGATTGGCACATCTGCCTCCATTTTTCCGTTCGCTATAATATTTTGGATTTGTGTTGTGCATTTAAAGACATTGCAATTTGTGGGAAAAAACGGTTTGTAAAAAAAAAATATATATATAAAAAATTGTCTAATCAACCAAAGATTTCGCGACCCCCCTGCAGTACCTCCGCGGACCCCCTGGGGGTCGCGACCCCCCTGTTGAAGACCTCTGCTATAGAACACACAAGGGGCAAGGGGAAACCCCCAAAAAATCAGAATAGAGCCTCTTTTTCACTTTGGTCGAACAAACACCCTTCCCTAAAAGAGCGTGTGCTAAGCTGTGAGGGGGGTGTGAATGTTATATTATTGCTATAGGTGGGAAAATGGTGGGAATATTTCTCACTTTCTCTGTGAGATGTAGGCGCCTCATGTGAGTGTGAGGAGAATGTGACATGAATCTCCACAGGTAGAATAATCAGAGGCAGCCAAGCCTGGTGGCGGAGGGTGCAGAGCTCCTGGTGGGAGAGGGTACAGGCGGGGGGATTACAAGGTGGGGGTACAAAGAATAAGGACAGGGCCACCAGCCAAATGGAGAGGAAGACAAGAAAAGCAGGATTTCCTCACCTGTACAAATCTTAACACCCTGCCATATGTCGACCAGTTTACCATCCTCTAGCTATGACTGAGGTGGATGCCAGTCCTCATGTTTTTGAGAGTCAAGGTCCCCCCATTTTGTGTGGATCTACATATCAGCATTTATATTCACATCGAAATGTTTTGACAGAGAAAGTCAATCATTAATTAAATTAAGCTTTTGGTGTTCAAACGTCTAAAAAAAAGCATTCTTCAAACAAAGATCTGTGAGTTCTGAGATTATGATATCAGGATCAAACAGAAAACTTATGTAGAAATGCTATTGAAAGAAAACAGCTGATTTTTGTGGTGGGGGCGGTGCTTCCTTGTTGGGTACTGATTAGTCCGATTGGTTTATAGTGGTTTGGCAGGTAGTAGCAGGCAAGGTCAGAGCTGACATCACACTTTGGGGGCTGACACTTGACGAGTCCCTCGCTCCCTGTGAGGTTGTCATTGGATATCATGGTGTCCTAGCGGTGAGTCAACCACACTTTTCCCCTGGACAGAAAAGGTTGCATTCACCCAGGACAGAATAGGAACATCTTCACATCAGACACACCATGAAGGAGAGGCACTAGGTTGCGGGTTACGGTTAGAGCATTGAAAAACAACTAAGTACGCTAACAGGAAACCAAGACTGCGTGGTGAGAGTAAACACCAACAAGGGTTGAGTACAGACGGTCAGTGAAGAGGAGATTAAACTGCAGATATAAAAATATTTGCGTTGACAAAGAGCATCTCCCACTTTATACTCGCTCTGTAGAGAATATGCGCTGCTTTACAAAACTTGGACATCTTGTGGAGTTTTATGCTCTCCTTAATTTGAGTACTGAAGAGACAAAATACAATATATTTTTGTGTAACAAGAGGACTTCCAACAAATAAGACCATAACTCCTCCCAAGAAGAAGAACTGTTTGGATTGAAAAGACTAAATAATGTTTACTCTAGCACAGCCCCATCGAGAACAGATCTATAGTCGATTTACTGGGAAAAGAAAAGCAAACTATTAGTATGTTGTTTGCTTTGTCCAAAAAGTTTGTATCGTTAGGTATAGCTAACAAAAAAGCCATCACAAACTTTGCACATCTATCATACAGCGAGAGGAAAGACAGCTTCACTCTCCTCATATTGATTGAAACCATCACAATAAGAAATAAAGAAAATAAAAGACTTGACTTTTAACGACAAATACCATATGTGTTTTATTTTTGTCCCATATATAAATGGTCTACAAAGGCTAAAATCCCAAAGTTCCCTCCAGAGAGTTTCTCTCCTATGTAACCCCCCCGCCCGCCTGAAACGCCTCCATTGGACTCCTTTTTTTACTTCCATCACATAGAGACATCACTTTGTAACACTTAGCTTCTATTGGCTATTGCTCCAACACACTCTATGTGATAGGCTAAGGGGCGAGATGTATCTAAGTGTTTGACGAATAACAACAGAGCCGGCCAGCTAACCGATCAGAGCAGACTGGGCTCTGGTTTCAGACAGAGGGTGAAAAGAGATGCTGCAGCACAGGCAGTATGAGAAAAAAAGAGCTTTTTGAACATTAAAGCATTGAAATATGTCATAGTAGAGACACAAAATACAAATATGAACCTGAAAATGAGGATAGTATGTCCTCTCTAATCAATCGTTGCATCGAAACCCAGAATCTTCAGAATATACAAGATATTGCAAATGAGTCCTCTCATTCTGTGACCTCATCAAAAGGTGCAGACAAAACGACAGCGGCAGACTTTTTAGTGACAAAGACCTCCCAGTAGAGATGTCTCAGACATATGTAGGACAGAGGACAGAGTATAAATAGAGCAGGTAAAAATAATCGACATAAGATTTGTGTGACTCAATACAGAAAAGACTGCAGCTCTTTGTTGCGTTGGGTTCAGCGGTCCCTATAGCAAAAGGAACAGGTATGTGCTTTCCTTTCTGACAGGATACAAAGCGGGAGGCGGAAAAACAAAGAGCGTGTTGTGAAGAGGGAGGGGAGTGATGAAGGTTGAGTGAAGAATATAATTGTCTACAATACTTAATATCTAGGAAAACATGCTCGTCTAAGAGATTTCCACCAGCTTGTGGAACGCTGAGGTTTAACACAGGTATGAGTTGTATGTGCACAAAAGAACCCAACAGCAGACAGTTGAACATGGTTTTGTTTTGACCGGTGTAAAAGTCCAAAACATACCAAAGCTTTGTGGATGCGCTCTCTAGAGATGTACTGCAGGAGTGAAACATGCATAAACCCAGAGAGAACCATCAAATGACTGAAAAGCTTAAATGCAAATCCAATATTATCTAGGTATCAGTTCTTTAATTTTAGGGGAATTTTAATCTCCCAGGGCAGTAGTGAAACCACAATGGATCTATGTTACTGTCATCAGCACTAGGTTTAGGGAGTGACGGATTACATGTAACAGGATTATGAAATCAGAATACAAATAAAAGGGTCACTGTATTCCCTTACAGTTTCATACAGTACCATTTCAAACAAAAGTGGGGGTTACTAGCAGGATTACAATGTTAGTAAAAAACACAAAAAAGAGCATAAAGTGTTCATTCAAAGGATCGGATTAGTTTTTTTCTATGTAAACTGTAATAATGTAATAAGAGTGAATCTATACGTCTACTGCCTGAATCTGCTTCATGGTTTTCACTTTCTTTGGTTCAGTTTGTTCAGTTTGTAATTCAGCAGGTGAACCTATATGTTCATAAAATAGTGTGTGTGAGTTTAACTGTGTGTGTTAAATTGAAACGGAGCATTTTCTGTCAGCTCGGCTTTTATTCCAGCTTTTTTAAACTGTAGTATGTGCTCATGTGTTTCACTGTTGACTACTGCCTGGATATGCTTCATAAAAGGCAGGTTTTCTTAAAAATAAAGTCATTTTTTATTCTAAATATATTGGTTCTAAGGCCACATTGTTCTGTTGTTGTACATCATACACTTCAGTAAATAACACCTATTGATATTTATATCTTCTTGTACTATTTTACATTGCTTGCATTGAGGTCATTCAAAAGTAACTGAAGCAGTCTGATTACTTTTATATTTGCTACTGAGAGAGTTGGTTATGAATCACATTTTTCACAGGTAACTAGTCATTTTAATGGTATACATTTTTTAAGTTACCCTACCACCCTCGTCAGCAATACCAGAGATCATCATTAAGCACGATTAATGATTAATGAAAAAGTCACCAACTTGACACACACCTGATTTTCCTCGATCGATACTATGAGAAGTTATCCATTGTCTGTGTTTAACACGAGGGTAAAACATGCATGTCAGTTCCTCGTGCTGTAAGCCTGGGGCTCTGCAGGGAGCTAGCATCATCAACAACATCAGGCACTTATAATAATTCAGGAAGTAATTACAGGCTGAGCCATTTTATTACCAGCGCCACATTCTCCCCTGTTCCACAGCCGGAGGAACTGCATATGTGGAAACAAAACATTAACAAGACAAGCCTGCACATAAGGTCAGCACTCCTGGCTGTGTGTGTGTGTGTGTGTGTGTGTGTGTGTGTGTGTGTGTGTGTGTGTGTGTGTGTGTGTGTGTGTGTGTGTGTGTGTGTGTGTGTGTGTGTGTGTGTGTGTGTGTGTGTGTGTGTGTGTGTATGTGTGTGTGTGTGTGTGTGTGTGTGTGTGTGTGTGTGTGTGTGTGTATGTGTGTGTGTGTGTGTGTGTGTGTGTGTGTATGTGTGTGTGTGTGTGTGTGTGTGTGTGTGTGTGTGCGCGCGCGCTTAGAGCAATTCAAACACATGTCCAATTACCTATAATAGGTGTTGTATATATGTGGCTGCTGCCCATGTTGCTATTCAGTTTGCAAATGTGCTTGTTGAAGTTGAGAATACAAGGACTACACAATCCACAACAGTCCATCAAAGAGGAAATGTTGATACTGTGGGACGTTTAGTAGGAGGAGCTGTGGATGGACAGTTGGTTACATCTTTACTTCATGTTAATCAAAACCATGTAAATGAAGATATGTTGCCTCTAAATTATTATCAACACAACATTATTAAGGTATCATTTCTGAGGAAGTTAAAGCAACACCATTCAGGATGTCAGAACAAGTGTTGGAAGGAATACTAAGATCCTTTACTTGAGTAAAAGTACAAATACTATGGTCTTAAAATACTCCACTACAAGTGAAAGTCCTGGTTTCAAAATGTTACTTAAGTACGAGTAGAAAATAATTATCATCAACATGTACTTAAAGTACAAAAAGTTAAAGTTCTCATTCTGCTAAATGACCCATTTCAGAATAATATAAAGTAATGAAGTTTTATCTGCTAAGCGTTCTTCACATACCAAAAGTATTGTGCAAAAAATATGTATTTTCACAGTTACAATTTATTATGGTTATTATATTATCCAGTTTTAAACAGCATTTAAGTTGTTTGGATACTGTGTAGATTATAGTATGTAAGAATATGTTGTGTTTTTAAGATAAGATGTATCTTTATGAATCCCTGTGGGGAAATTCCGGAGTTTAAGCAGCAACAGAGTGAGAAAGAAAAACAGGATGGATTCACACAAGCATAATAAAATATTAAAATAAAATACAAATTATATACAGGAAATAGTCAAATAAAGTATAAATAAAAATACTAAAGCACAATTCTTGAGTGCATTTACATTCCACCACTGGTCAGAACAAACAATACCTCGATATCCTCTGATATGTTGATGTGAGCGTATGCACCGTAAAGCTAACAGTAACTGAACCAGCGGAGGTGTGTGTTACATGTTGCTCACCTCCTGCATGTTAACGCGGTCTGGGGTCTAATTGGGGGTCTGATCCTGCTCTCTAATTAACTCATGGTTCTGAACCTCATCCTCATACAATGGGCTGGGATCGCTGAGCAATCACTCCCTCAATAACTACTCATCATCCCAATTATAGATTCCAATGCCAAACACAGCCTCTATGGCCTGTCAACATTTGGGGGGGGGAAATGTGAATTGCTGATTTCAATACAAGAAGGTGTAATGTAATCATCCACATTCCATCTGGTGGTCCAGAGGGAGGACCACTGCCTCCTAACAGCCCTGTGAGCACATATCGTAACAAGGGCAGAGGCTTGAGTTGTAGTTAAGAACAACGAGAAATCCGCAAATACATTCCATAAATGCAGGGATTATTGTTTTGCAAATTCATAATTTGTTGGATTAAAAACTTTTTTTAACCCTTGCAAATCCTTAAACTGAAACAACACATGTGACACATCACCAGCTGACCCTTTTTTTCCCCCTGAAATAGAACAGGTCTGAAAAATATCCCCAAATCAGTTCCTCCATACATCTTGTTATGGAATCTTTATTTTTTGAGACTTAATGGTGCTGTTTCAACGGAGTGAAAACAAGCCTGTAGGTTTCCTTTCATATTATAGGTGGGGTCCCCTATTTAGAGGGTGGTCTGCGGGTCGTTGGATGGTCAAACAAGATCAAGATTTCTTTTTAAATATTTTTTGTGGCATGCAATAATTACTAATAAAGGAAAATAATGCACAGTGTCAAGAAACTTAAAAAACATGTGTAATATTCCCTCCTGTTTTGTAGCTTTTATTTGGGAAAGTAAACTCCTCAATCACCTCAAAGATCATAAGTTGATTTAACAAATGTATAATACCTTACACTTAATTAGCATAATCTGTTCCATCAGGATTCCTGTTAAATTAGAATTTTTAAAACATGTTTTTTTCTTTTACATCATTTACATTATCTTTACATACTTAATTGGCACAAACATAAAGACTGTTTCATGGTCATTAAAATCACAAATAGTCAAAATCACAAATCGGCAGGTACTGCATCGCCCCTTCCTCTCCTCTCAGTGGTTGCCAGTGCTGTGAAAACATGTGATTCGGCTGAGCGCTGCACTAATCTGAGGAAGTACCACTTGATGCTGAATGTTGGTGTTATATAATGCTTCAAACATCCAATGGCTTGAATCCCACAGGGCGACTAACAGCTCTTCACAACAGAGCCGGTCTAAAATCCTGAAAACCACTGAAACTACTGTAGTCTGTCAAACACTATCTCTGTGTCTAGAAATCAAAATTCTAAATAAGCTCGATCTTAACGCAAGATATAACTTAAATCACACAGATTGGGGATGAACTTGAAAATCCCCACAGTCCAACACAGTGGAGTTCTAAAACATCGAAAAGACCTGGGGAGGAGTTTGAGGACTTATTATACCAACAGTGTGACCTGAATCGTTAGGCAGCAAGAATCTCTCACATTTTGAAATCGTTGTAGGCCTAATGGTGGTTCTACAGGCTACACCACAGTCACCATCAATAGATGTCCTCCTGTTGGGATCATTGATGTGTTCAGCTGATTTGATGCTAATCCATGCATTAGCTTCTGAGACATGTTGGCTATTGACAAATACATGTTGATTGGATGAAAGCGATCACATAACCTCTTGGGTGGAGGATTCACTGGATTATCAAGCCTATCATCAGACAAGAACAGGGAAATTCGACCAAAGTGATGGCCCATCTAACTGTGTCAGTCGTTAGTGATGACTACAGTGTTGCAGGAATGAGTCCTAAAACCGGGAAATAAGTTAGCATTTTACCACTTCTGGTTTGCTTGTCTCAGCGTCAATGCTTTTGTGAACTTGTTTTTGGCTAGATCTGAAACATGATCTGTGGTTAGCTAAGCTGAAGAGATGTTTAAATTTGGTTCTACAACCTAAAATATGGCAGTAAATACCCCAATGTTGAATGTCTGAAGCTTCTGTATCATAAAAACAGCAATCATTAACAACTGACAAAACAAGACTGAACCTAAGTGCCCTTAGCCGTGAATTTGTTTGTGTATTTTCCAACATTAGCTTTTAATTTTAGCAATTGCATTTACGCTTCGACAATCATGATAGTGATGTTAATATGTGAAGATAATCCTGCTGAAATCAACGTGTAAGTATCATATATGTGTTTGCCAAAGATACATTTTTATGCAATATTGCGAAAACCAAAAGAGGCAACACTTGCGATGATAACTTCCTTGTTAGCCTTCAAATAGAAGCCGTCACTGCACCATCTTTCAGATACTGTGTAGTAACTTAGTTGCTCTGCAGGTACAATCATTTCCCCGGTGTTTGCATAGCAGATATTAATCATCTGATAAAGATTTCTGTATAACTGTGTGGCTGTATAGTGGTTACCTTTGGTAACAAAGCACTTGATATAGTACCTGTCTGAGCTAGGGTCTATATTAAGAGGAGGGAGCAAGTTGTGGCTCATTATATGCCGTAACATCAGTGTTCCGCAGTGTCGTGCTATGATTTAACTGTGCTGTGTGTATGATAAGTGTGTTTCTTCAGCTCTTTTAATGGGCCTCCTCTGTACCTCTCATAATGTGCAGCCAGGCATAGACAGGATGCTCCATAAAGTATGCTGGACAGGCAGATGGCTCGCTGGATAAAAGAAGACAAACCCTAAAGGTCCTCAATCAATACTACTGGCATCAATACTCACCACCTCACTGCCCCGGTACCAGCCTTCTGTTAACTAACACTCGCACAGATCTGTGTGTGTTTGTTTGTGTGTGCGCATTGCAGCCATGTTTGAAAGGAAGACCAAAATAGAGCAGGGTATTGATTTCATTTTTGCTCATTTCTCATGTCTGCAGCAGGTTTAATTGGATCTACCATAACAAAGGATGAAGACAGTGCAAACGCAACAGAATCTCAAACTATTCCTCCATGAAAACGATGTCCCCTTTTGTCTTGTGCTATGACCGTCAAAATTGAAATAAATACTGGGAATCAATTTTTTCCTCATTGGTTGTGGCTGGAATGGATTTTTATGAACCCCACACAAAATGCTTTGGTCATTAACATATCAGAAATAATTGTTTGTTGGTATCGCAATCTACGGCAGATTGAATAATTCCACTGAAAATAACAATACAACAATGCACCCCTTGCCAAGCACAGAAGGAGCCCTAAAGGTTGATTCATAATATTTCAGCAGCTCTCACTTCTTTTCTCTAATGAATAATGATTACTTTATGTTCAATATGAAAAAGCTTGTCTCCCAGAAAAATAAAACTCCATCCATTATTAATCCAAATGAGCTGCTTGTATGCACTGTTGCTGAGGCATTGAAAACATATCTGGAGAAGAGTTCTAGCATCAAAACAGGTTTCAGCCCACGGTGCATTATCAAGAAGCAGCAAGCAAAGATAAGTATGGCCTGTTGCTCTTTCATCAACAAACATCTAAGGGGCCCGAATGGAAATCTTTCCAAGATGATTGCTGGCATGCAGCTTCAGGTCTACCATGCGGACAACCAGATCAGAAAATCATTGGCAACAGTGAGCTGAATATCTCTCCTGGTATTATAATTTACAGGCAGAGTAACATGTCTCTAAATAAAAAGCTTTAAATCACACATACACTTCTGATTCATTTTAGTGGGGAATTGTGTCTTGTTTTTGCTTGCTAGTAGTTATGGAAGTCAAAATGTAATATCATGGAACTACTATCCAGATAGCCAAGTAACTATTGTGTTGTATTTCATCTCTAGAGAATTATAAGGGTCATCCAATGACTTCTCCTCTATTGCCACCAGCATAAACTTTTATCCATGACAGAGCCTCTCCAAAACCAATGGCTAAATATACAGGTGCATCTCAATCAATTTGAATATCGTGGAAAAGTTCATTTATTTCATTAAGTTAATTAAAAACATTAAACTCATATATTATATGGATTCATTGCACACAAAGTGAAATCTTTCAAGCCTTTATTTGTCTTAACCTTGATGACTACGGCTAACAGCTAATGAAAACCCCCAAATCAGTATCTCAGAAAATTAGAATATTGTGAAAAAGTTCAATATTGTAGACTCAGGGTGTCACTCTAATCAGCTAATTAATTTGAAACACCTGCAAAGGTCTCCTGAACCTTTAAATGGTTTCTCAATCTGGTTCAGTAGGCTTCACAATCATGGCTTGACAGTTGTCCAGAAGACAGTCATTGACACCCTCCACAAGGATGGTAAGCTTCAAAAGGTCATTGCTAAATAATGTGGCTGTTCACAGAGTGCTGTATCCAAGCATATTGAAAGCTCAGTGGAAGGAAAAGTGTGGTAGGAAAAGTTGCTCATGTAACAGGGATAACCGCAGCCTTGAGAGGATTGTCAAGAAAAGGCCGTTCAACAATTTGGGGGAGCTTCATAAGGAATGGACTGAGGCTGGAGTCAGTGCATCGAAAGCCACTATGCACAGACGTATCCAGGACATGGGCGACAACTGTCGCATTCCTCGTGTCAAGCCACACCTGAACCAGAGACAACGTCAGAAGCGTCTTACCTGGGCTAAGGAGAAAAAGAACAGGTCTATTGCTCAGTGGTTCAAAGTCCTCTTTTCAGATGAAAGTACATTTTGCATTTCAATTGGAAATCAATGTCCCTGAGTATGGAGGAAGAGGGGAGAGCCACAGAATCCACGTTGCTTGAAGTCCAGTGTGAAGTTTCCACAGTCAGTGATGATTTGGGGAGCAATGTGCTCTGCTGGTGTTGGTCCACTGTGTTTTCTCAAGTCCAAAGTGCAGCCGTCTACCAAGAAGTTTTAGAGCACCTCATGGTTTCTTCTTCTGACAAGCTTTATGAAGATGCTGATTTCATTTTCCAGCAGGACTTGGTACCTGCCCACACTGCCAAAAGTACTAAGACCTAGTTTAATGACCATGGAATTACTGTGCTTGAATGGGCAGCAAACTCGCCTGACCAGAACAATTTAGAGAATCTATGGGGTATTGTCAAGAGGAAGTTCAGAGACTCGAGACCCAAAAATGCAGACAAGCTGAAGGCTGCTATCAAAGAAACCTGGGCTTTTTCTGTATTAAAAATCGTTTTTTTATTGGTCTTGTGTAATATTTAAATTTTCTGAAATACTGATTTTTGGGTTTTCATCAGCTGTAAGCCGTAGTCACCAAGATTAAGACGAATGAAGGCTTGAAATATTTCACTTTGTGTGTAATGAATCCATATAATATATGAGTTTAATGTTTTTAATTGACTTAATGAATTAAATGAACTTTTCCACGATATTCAAATTTATTGAGATGCACCTGTATTTAGTTCCTGGATCACTGCCCTCTGTGGATAAACCCTAACGTTTCTTCTGTGGTTTCAGCAACAGGGGAAGATGACAACATTACACACAAGATAACTGATAAACTGTTATATGCTGAACATATTCATGCTCTCAAAGGAATAAGCCTTTCTAGATAACCTAACACCACCACACCTTAAAACAGGTTGTGTAAAGTGATCCCACAGTTTCCTCTAGCTGGAGATGCAGGGATGATGACTGACATCCTTACAGCCACTGGTTAATCTCTCTGAGAAAGCACAACTTAGTTATTCATGTCAACCAACCCAATTATAGAGGTAATAACTAGACTTTAGACTTGTACCATTAATCCTACAGTATATAATTCTTGATCATGAGCAGTGAAATTAAATCAAAAATAACATTAAACCCTTAATAAATTGTGACTTTAAACCAACTCTTACAATGGACCGAGCCAAATATTTTACCTCACCGAGTCATGGTTATGCCTCAATGATGTCTAACCCTAACCTAACCATAAACCATGGTTTGGTTTTTCTCAATTTGTGAGGAAACAAACTGGCCCTAGATGTTATCCTTTCCGCAGCAGCTAGTCACTATGTTAGACTGCCAAATGGTCCATGGCAGGAGGATTCACATTTTTGATGTCAAAGCATTGTTAAGCGAAGAGTAACTACCTTCTGCTGTTGGGAGAATGGTTCTAAACCAACCAATATTTATTTAATAAATGATTATTCTGAATGAATAATTTATTCATATTATTAGGGAACATTATTTGTATTCAAACTACAGTTGAAATGAATTGTGTCCCTTAAAGATCATGCATGTGACATCAAAATACTCAAATGCAATTTCTATCACTCATTATTAGCCAACTAAAAATGAAATCAGAGAGAGGGTCAAAGCAGCTTAACAAGACAAGAACAAAGATAAAAGGTTACAGAATGTCAGCCCCTTTTAAAACAGATTACAGATAGTTTTTGTTAAGTGCTGCTGAATGAACACAGCTCGGAGAGGCTGTGTAGTGTTTCCAGCTTTCTCTTCAGTGTCGGGGTGAGCAGTGTTAGCAGGTAACAGATGGCAGCCTGATCGCAGCACGCTCTCTATGAGATGATTCTTCATTACCTTTAAACAAGTGTGAGGCTAATGTCCTGCAGCCATGCTATGCTAATAAGACTTCCTGCTGAATCCAAAGCCTCCAGCTCCAGCATATTAGAATAATGACTCATCATTATGCCAAGATAAGGAAGTTCCGAGTGCCCATAGCCAAATCAGGGAGATTATGCACATTATATTTTTTTTACCCTTCTTCTCCCAAGGATGATGTCTTTTTCTTATAAGACCCTAGTCTAAGGACCAGATGTAGATTTTTCGCAGACAGACAAGAGTCTTAAGCATCTTCCATACAAAAGGGTCAAAAGCACGTAGTTTGTTTGAGGAAAAAATGAAGATAATTATTGGGTATAAAGCACTTTTCCTATAAAAAAAAACACATTATTCGATTTCTCGCCTCTTTCCCAATTTTTGTGATTTCAGTCATTTATTTTACACAACACTTGTTGAGTAATATACTTCTGGTATTGGAAAAAAAAACATGTCCTTGATGAAATAAAATCATGAATTCAGTTTATGAAATCCAACCTGCAGAAATCCAAGATGGCAGCTGAGAGGATGGTTTGAAAGACACCAAACTTTAATCTTTTCTGGGACTTAATTATCATCCAATGTTAGACCTGACTCGAAACCCTTGGCAACAACCCTCTGAACAGAAGAAGTTTAGCATATTTTGTAAAACTCTTGTGTAGAAGTAGCGTGATAAACAAAATAACTGATGTAGATAAAGATTGATATTATGTTAGAGTTGTGGTTTGACCAGCAGCGCACTCAATTAATATAATAACCATCCTCCAGTTTCGAGGTTTCATGATTGGCGAGAAAGCTGGGAGTGAATAGAAAAATCTTACAGTGCTATCTGCTCAGTTCAAAAAATCAATTAGTAACCACTAGTAGAACTTGAACATTGGCTAGTTTTTTTAGTATTCTATAATGGTTATCTAAATATCTTGAGCTTTCAGCTCAATTGAACTCATCTTTATTGGCACATTTAGTAAAACACGTTTCTGTCCTCATGATATTCAATTTCAATAGAAAATCTTTATGACAGTTGTCAGAAATGATCAAACCTTTATCACTTCGGAAGTACATCTGCTTCATCTGACTTTAAAATAAAAAGCCATTGAATTTTAGAACTGAATAACGAAGCATTGAAATGATGTATGTTTGGCCAAACCCAGCCATGATTTTATTCACAAGAATAATCGTAATCATCATGGTTATATAATACTCTCATATTAAACATTAAAATGTCGGGCAATATGAATAGAATACTTTTGGGTTTTTTTACGCTAGATGCCGTTTTGTTCACATAGGTTAAATATCCGTTATAGGACAAACCTGTTGTATCTCTAGCGTGTTGCAGCACGTGATACAGTCAGGTCCATAAATATACGGACATTGACACAATTTTTATGCAATCAAAACTCCATATGTGCTTTAAGTGCAGACTTTCAGCTTTATTTTGAGGGTATTTACATCCAAATGAATAGTGTAGGAGTTACAAAACATTATATACGCTGTAACCCCTTCTGAAGGGACCAAAAGTAATTGAACAAAGTAACATAATCATAAATAAAATTGCTACTTTTAATATTTGGTTGCAAATCTTTTCCAGTCAATGACAGCCTGAAGTCTTAACCCATAGACATCACTAGACACTGGGTTTCGTCCCTGCTGATGCTCTGCCAGGCCTCTACTGCGGCTGTCTTCAGTTCCTGCTTGTTCTTTTGGCAGTTTCCCTTCAGTTTTGTTTTCAGCAAGTGAAGTGCATGCTCAATTGTATTCAGGTCAGGTCATTGTCCATCTGCACTGTGAAGTGCCACACAATGAGTTCTGAAGCATTTGGATGAATATGAGCAGATGATATTGCCTGAAACCCTTCAGCGTTCATCCTGCTGCTTTTGTCAGAGTCACATCATCATTAAATATAAGGGAGGCAGTTCCATTGGCAGCCAAACATGCCCACGCCTTAACACTACCACCACCATGCTTCACTGATGAGGAGTACGCTTCGGATCATGAGCAGTTCCTTCCCTTCTCTATGCTCTTTTCTTCCTATCATTCTGGTACAAGTTGATCTTTGTCTCATCTGTCCATAGGATGTTTCCAGATCTGTACAGGCTCTTTTAGATGGGTTTTAGCAAGCTCTAATCTGGCCCTCCTGTTTTTGAGGATCACTAATGTTTACATCATGTGGAGAACCTCTTGATTTTTGACTTTGACACAGATACACCCACCTCCTGGAGATTGACCTTGATCTGGCAAACTGTTGTGTAGGGCTTTTTTCTTCACCAGGAGAAGAATTATTCTGTCATCCACCACAGTGGTCTTCCAGGTCTTTTGGTGTTGCTCAACTCAACAGTGCATTCTTTCTTTTTAAGAATGTACCAAATAGTAGATTTGGCCACACCTAATGTTTTTGCTATGTTTTTTTTGTGTGTTTCAGCGTAATGATGGCTTGCTTCACTGATAGTGACAGCTGTTTGGACTTCCTATTGATAGTTGACAGCAACACATTCCAAATTCAAATAACACACTTGAAATTAATTCTAGACCTTTTTTATGCTCCTTGTAAATGAACTAATGAGGAAATAACACACCAGGCCATGCAACAGCCGAGCAGCCAATTGACCAATTACTTTTGGTCCCTTAAAAAGGGGATACCCTGGATACAAGGTGTTGTAATTCCTACACCATTCACCTGATCTGGATGTTAATACCCTCAAAATAAAGCTGAAATTCTGCACTTAAAGTACATATTTATTGTTTAATTTAAAATCCATTGTTGTGGGGTACAGAGCCAAAATAATGAAAATGGTGTCAGTGTCCAAATATTTATGGACCTGACTGTTGAACAGTTAATATACGAACTGAAGCACCTTTGTTCAACCAGGTTTCCATGTTCTCAGATTTAATACTGAACTTATGAACATTTGGGAGAAGTGAAAATCAGTTGTCAAAAAGAGTTGGTAAATGCTTCCTCTTTCTGCCTCTTTTTCTCTGCATGCCTACTCTCCCTATGAAACACTCCCATTGCATGTGATCCTTGGAATAGTGTTTTTCGATGCTGGGAGGATGAGGAACACATTCTGCAGTAATGATGGTTGCTGAACGGTGAGAGCGAGGGATGATGAGAGCAGCTTTTCTTCTTCTCGCCTACCCTCTTGATCCCTTCCCTTCTCAATGTCTCTGCGTCGCCTATCTCACTCTGTCTGGATTAGAGACACCACGCTTTTTGAGTTAGACTATCTCTCAATTCCCTCAGCACTTAAAAGTCAAAGGAAGAGATCACAGTATTCCACCACAAACCCCTCCTCCTGTTTCCATCAGCACACCCACTCCCCGATTTTCTTTTCTTTCTACTGTAAGTGTGCAGACATTATCTCAGTTCGGAGGCTGAGGGTCAAGCGCTAATTTCTGCACAGGAGCTCTTAATGTTTCCTGGCATCCATTATTTAGAGAGACGGAGCAGGTTGGTGATAATTAGTCTGGAAGAGGGAAGGCATTTTAACAGAATGTGTAACGGTTATTACAGAAGAGTCGAATGATGGAGAAATTGTAGAGAGAATATACAGTTGCAGAAGGTGGCAACAGTTTTAGCCCTGCAAGTATAAAAACTTCCATTATCCAGAAATAACACAATTAGCAGCGGGCCGTTCTGCATCCACACACAATCTGCTCGAGCCCAGTCTGCAGGTAAGAGACAAACAGGAAATGTGAATGTCAGGACGTTTATTTTAATTTTTAAAGCACTTTGTTGCTCAGTTAGGGAATGTTTGCATCTTCCTGAGACCTTTCCTGCGCTCATCACGAGGAGGGAGGTGGGCTGAGAGGCAGCAGTGTGTGTGTTTCCCCAAACTGGGCAGTATTCATCATAGCTGCCCTCTGAAACTGGTTATTTATCATACATTTTGATCAAAGTCATAATATAATAGATGCTAGGTATTACGGCTATGGCCAAAAAAAGGATCGAAACCCAGGAAGAAACACTTTGATCCGCATACAATGATTGACTCCTCTCCTTGCATTTGTTTGACCATTTATTCTTCCACAACAGGCAAAAATACCAATCAATTCAGAACTAGTGACCGTTAGTGCAAATGGGAGTGCGATGAAATTGCAGGAAATGTAACTCCGCCCCCCGTCACTGTCCATGCAAAAACCCAAGAAAAAGGCAAGGTAAAACCACTACCAACTCCACCCAGAGCTCGAGTGAAATGCCGCCATCAATAAGTGAAAAATATCACTATACAAACAATAACTTTACACGACGCTCCGACAGTAGGAATACTTTCTTATCTCATTGTCCACTTTCACAACTTTCAATTAATATTTCCTTGTAAATGATATGACTAGGTAGGATGCAAACAACAGGCACCTGGCTTTGTTGACACATGTACCCTTCCAGGCGTTATGATAACATGAACTATTATTCAGTGAAAATGTATTCTTTACCTGACATAAAGTCATCACTGTTAAACCTAAACGAAAGATTTTAGTTTAATATTTTGGTGAGGACAAACACTCCTCCTCACATACAAGTTTCTCCATGCCCTCACCCTCCATCACTTGACGGACCTCCTCCACCCCCTTCTCGGAGTCTGGGGTCCTCAAAAACAGGCCTGCTCTCCATTTTCCGCTCTCGCCTCCAAACTGTTGGAGACAGGAAGTTCAGTGTTGTGGCCCCCCCACCCTCTGGAACACTCTTCCTGCTGAAATCCGCAATGCTGCCTCTCTGGACATTTTTAAGTCATCACTAAAAACTCACCTGTTCACCATGGCCTTTGACCCTGAACCCATCACAGTCCCCCTGCTTCCGCTCCTACTGCTATTTATTTAATTTTACTTCATTATTTGCCTTACTTTGTTTGTTTGTGTGTTTTTTTGTCGGTCTTTACCTCTTGTAAAGCGGCATTGGGTCCCTTTAAAGGCGCTATATAAACAAAATATTTCATTATTATTAAGATCGTCTCCGTCTCTATCAGTAATAATAGCATTGTGCTCACACATTAGATCTGGAAACATGGCGACATGGCTGATTTAACAAAAAACATAAGCACTAAGAAAATCATGCAGATGATACATTTTTCATTTTAATTTGTTGTCTTTTCTGATTCAATTATTGCAGCATTAAGGCTATTTCACTACACAGCTTTCTCCTGTGCTGATGTCCAGTTGTGGAGAAAAAATAACATAACAGCCTGTTGTTCCCACATTTTCAGAGACCTTGCTCCTGCTTTTCCAACATTTAGGATACTAACTGCTTCCTACAATCTGTTTCTGTCAGAGGCTCCATCACTCCAGTGGAGGTTGTTGGCTTTATCACAGACTCTAAAAGATTTAAGCTGCACATGACCTTTGCAGGAGGTGTCAGGACTGTGCTCTTCCTTTTTCTTTGAAAAGATCAATAGTCCAACACTTGTAGTATGTTCTTCAGGAAGGCTTGATCTTTTCTCAAAGTCTGACGAGATTCTGACAAAAAACTCTTTGATGACTCAGACAAAGCAACTGCTATGTATCCTTTTAGAATGCACTGGCATGATGCAGCAAGGCAAACTACTTCAACTGGAGCTGGCAGAGAAAGCAAAGCAGCCACAGATCAGAGGATGAGACAGAGCTGGGGGCGTGTGAGGCTGAGCCCGAGGCCACAACCTGGATGGAAACCCCAGCTCTGCCTGAGGACGTATGATGGCAAACTCACCTCCAGATATCCCAAGCAAATCAATCAGTCCCCTGCATTAAAGGTCCTTCTTTGTCAAATCCCGCTTGCCACCTTGAAATGAGATTAGCAGGCAGAGAACAAACAGGCTGCCGGGAGAGAATGTCACATTGATGCCGCCGACGGTGCTCGCCTCCTCCACCTCAAACTGTTTAAGGGTCAGCAGAGGCCAGCCGTAACTCCATTAGAAAGAGAAATGGATAGCTTAGTGTCTGCATCCTGACATCTGCAACATGTATTGTCAAAGTGGCCCTGGAGACACGGGTGAGGGGCGTAGACAGGAAGCAAAGGACTCCAGACAGAGGCCAGTTGGCAGAATATGGACCCGAATAATGATGGTACAATGCGATTCAAGGACGGGCAAGAATGGGGGGAAAGAAATGATGCATGGGCCAAAGGTTTAAGATTTTAGAAAGAAAAAGTGGCTTTGATTTCGAAACATTTTCGTGGTCATTTTCCTGTTGAAAAATGTGTCCGTCAGTTTGTCACGCGACTTCAAGAGACTCTACCATTTTGACAAGATGAATATGTCATATTTGAGACATCACAGTAAATGAAGATTCCACAATGAGTTGGACATGCGATCAGCTGGATGTAACCACCAGACACCACAGCAACCCCGAAGTGATCCTCTCCAAGCTTCCACTCAGAGCTGCCTCTTTCCAGACAGAGACAAAAAAAAACTTCAGACAGCCACTGACCCTGGAAATAGCATTGTTTAATATTTTTTCTCTTCTTTCTTTTTGTCCCCGGCTATAAATCCAGCAGAAGTAATTTGATTTAGCTATGGGCATTTGCCATCGATTGTCTGGCCTGCTGGATGCTCCGGTCAAGTGTTTGTCCAAACAGCAAGAGACCGAAAAACAGACTCTGTGTGAGTTAGATTGAGAGAGAGGAGGATGGGGAGAAAGTCAAGATTATCTGAGTAACATATGTGCACTCCTCCATATAATATCCTGAAGCAATGACCTGACGAGCGTATAGAGAAATTGGCAGAAAAGTAAACCATGAGCTAAGTCAATGCAAAATTCTCCTAAATGACATTATAACTGTAGGAAAATTCCCTCAAACATCTCGTTCCAACTAAGGGTTTCACCTTCACTTGACTTATTGTAACTGCCACAAGGGAAGTGCTCGTGCTGCATGGATGTTCACGCCAAACTATATTAGTTTCATTCCAACTATATACAATGTGTGTGAAAAAACAAATGCACATTTAAAAAAAACATATTTCTGGTGCTCAGACAAAGATTTCTAGTTTAACTTTGATAAAAATCCACAACTTCATATACTGAGAAGTATTTGTAATGTTCATCTCAAACGTATATGGATAGATATTTGTAGTTGGAACTGTTGTATTTAAAAACGTTTATAGTGTTTGACCTTCTACATTTGTGTGAGGGTTGCTTCATTCACATTATCATTTTTTTAAACATGAATCTGTGACCAATCAGATTTCACCCTCCTTTTCAGCCAATCATATGAGCACCTCCCACAAGGTATGATTTAATATGTAATGCAAAGAGAGGAAACCCCTTTCCCTTTAAACTTACAATCGAGTGAGAGTAAGACCTAATACATGAAGATGGTGGGAAAGAATCATTCTGTAGGAGATTGTCAGTTAGCCAAGTGTTAAAAAATACATTTTGGGCAGATAAGTCTTCAACTACATCCCCAAATAATCCAATTAAAGGTAAACAGCAACTGGTTTGAAAGTTACATCTATGTTGAACGATGCATGTTACTGTTTTACATTAGCCAAGTTATGTTGACAAGTAGCTAAATTCCTAAAATAAATAACATACCTAGTTGTCATAAGGAATAAATGCTTTGGCTAGCAGTGTCGATGCTCCATGATGTTTGTGTGCATATGTTATATTGGTACCACTTCACAATAAGACTACCCTTGTAAAAGGTTTACGAATAGTTTGTAATTCATTTATTAATTAGGTTTTCAAGACTTTATAAATCATTAATAAGCTTTTAAAAGACAAGAGATAAACAGGGCAGCAGTGACCGGTGGCTTGCCAAATAGTGAGCCCACATTTATCTGTACTGCTGAGCCTTATATTGGCTAAATGGTAATAAAGAGATGCAAGAAACATCAAGATGGGTCGGGAGAATGAACTAAAGATACCAAGTACATTGGCTGAACGAAGTAAGCTAGGTAGCCAATATAAGGCTTAGTCATCTTTCCAAATAGTGAGCCTGTGTCGATGTATGAAAACTATGTTAGAACTGGTTTATTTAATGGTTCTTAGTGATTAATAAAGTGTTTACAACCTAATTAATAACCTAATTTTAAACCCTTTATGAATCCTTTATTATTGTAAAGTGGTACCGTTATATTAGTAGTATGACTTGACTTTAACTTCTACCAATTGTATAAACAAATATTTCTTATTCTAATACAGTGCAACTGTCCTGAAACATAACTTCAGCCTGGAATAAATAAAGTATGTTTGACTGATGACAGCTTGACAAAGTGCTTCAACCTTTAATGAAATAATTTTTCTTGCATTGTACCTGGTCGCACAGGATGAAGCACTGATTTTGAGCTGTGTTACTGGCGATACCTCGACAGCTATATAATAGTCCAGCATCGCCCCTTTGCTTTTAAATACAGTATGTATTTGGGCGACAATCTATTTGTTTGACATTGTCTTTTCTCTATGAGCACCAACTTTAGGATGCTTGTCATCATACTGTATAATCAGATTGTTGCTGTTCAATCTGACAGCTGTAGAGCAAAGGGGATATGTGTGCATGACACAATCCATCATAGACAACAATACGGTGGAATACACCGCGGAAGATCTACTGGAGCCGGGTTCCAGACCAATTCATGCTCAGTACCAATTAATGAGGTGATGCAATTTGTCTTTGCTTGTTTAGAATGATAAGCGTTCAAATTGAGTAGTTGGGATAGGCAGTGATGCTCCGATCTAATGCTAGTGACAAACAGAAATGAGGCTGTGGCAAAATATTTAAATGAGTGTCTAAGCAATACGCTCAAAGGACATATGCAATGTTTGGATAAAATCACAGTAAACCTGGAAGGTAAAAGTAGGACATTTTATTGACTTCCTCCATCACCCACCCACTCCCACACATCCACACCCAAACACCCACACACACCTCCGTCCTCTGTAACTGTGAGTCAGTGAGAGAAGGCCTGAGCCCTGAGCCTGCCGCTGTTATGTGACATCAAGGTGAACTCCTGCCTGCTCCACCAGGAATACCAGGCCTATTAAAAGAGAAAAGAGCCGAGGGCCAAACCGTCTGTTTCTTTTTTTAGACCGTCGCCCTCCAGAGGGTCGGCTTACAGAGCACGAAGCAAGGAGGGAGAGGGAGAGAAGACAGAGCAAGAGAACCAAAGAAAACGTTACTTTGAGTTCCAAAAATAAGTTTCTAATGTGCTAACTATCACACAATCATGATCCACTCCAAATATTAATAATTTGTACTATAGGTATATATCAGAAGTCAAAATTAAGCAGGAAAAGACAATGAGATTTTCTAGTTGTGACTGACTGAATTTGTCTTATCAAAAGTTATTACACGGCTTAGTTGAATACTCTATTCTGATTGGTCAATTTAGAAATCTCAGAGGTTGTTAATACTCCTTAACAGACTACTGCTAAGCATAACATGGCCATTGCTAAGGAGGATCAAGTGACAATCTGCAGTCATATCAATACTCAGAAAGATAAAAGAAAAACGTAGCGATTTAACGTCAGCTGAGGACGGCAAACATTAGATTTCATCAATCAGAGAAAACACCATTGAATACTTTTTGAACAATGAGCGCATTGTTTTGGACCTTTTCTTTAATGAACGCCTTGTTGCACCCCTAAGACAAGATTCAAATTCATTGTCATTGTGCATAGTACCTTTAAAATGCATTAAAATCTATATAAAAAAGGGTCATAAAACCATATCTTCCTTTATAGGAGCGCAACACTTTTTAAAGTCACAGATCTGTTTTTATGACATGAGAAGTGATCATCCTTTACCTATTACCCATGTAAACAGGTCTTAAATATCATATTTATTGCATTCAGCTCCGGCCTTCGTTATGGATTATTAACATAATTGTGTTCTTTTAAATATATATGTGTTCAGGAAGATCCAGAAACAGAATCCTATGTTTGTGAGAAAACTGTTTAAACAACTCATTCATTGACAAGCCTTTTTCAAATTGGTAGGAACAAACAGGAAGTGGGCCACATTGACGCGATGCTTCCTCCAATCATGATCACAGTTTGCTCAGAGGGCAGACATGTCCTCACTGTACCTGTGTGCAGTGTTCTGTGCCTGATGCATTCCGCCAGCCACAGGAAGTGCTGCTTGCAGGTATTTTATTTTCAGCGTCATGTATATGGGGAAAGTTCCCTTTAAGAATCCAACCCGCAAATAATTATAATATATCTTTAGTTGTAAGGTAATTTTACAATGCATTATAGACTTGCTATGTTTATTTATAAAGAAAATACATTCTGCTACTTTTGTATATGATAGTCCTCAATCAATTGTACAGCTGGATTTGTAGAGGTAACAAAACAAGATACTGCATTACCATGCCTTGAAGAGATCTCCAATAAAATCATTAGTGCAGGCTTTAATGAACTTATGAGCATAACCTCAGAAACTGAATTTAAATAGAATTGTAACAGATCTGCATCCCAGGCTGTCTAGGATACAAGAGCTTGTGAATGTGAACTGCATTACAGCAAACGTGAAAAGCTGATATCGTTAATCAAAGATAATAAATGAGTACCTGTAAAGCACAACAAACAAAACATTTAACTCAATTGTAGCTGGTTAAATGGAGTACACAGTAACAGGCGTTTGATCCCCACTCCATTCTAATTATCTTCCCTTTAGCTCATCACCACACGATCACATTTAATAACATTGACTTTACCAGCAGCATGCTGTTAGCTAGCTAATGTTACGGCTAACTGAGCTTAAGCTATCTAGCGCACAGAGGTTGGCATAATAGTTTTAGCAACCTGGCCTAATTTAACGTAATATAAACGTCTACAGTTCAATAGACAAAACAATACTGGTCACGGCTAATTCCTGGAGATTAGCTTAGCTTCAATATGGACTGCTGTCCTTCTAAATGTGCTGACCAAATGTAACAATATGCAATTTGAGTTTAATATGTGTTTTATTATAATCACAAAAATTCTGTGTTCTGTAAATAGTAAAAGTGAATACCTGAACATCCTAATTTCAGTCCCTGTACCCAGACCATTATTTTTGTAGGGACTTCCCCCCTTTATATTGTGTCCCTCACGTTTTCCTGTTGCCTTTATAAGATACTATTTTAAAGCAATCCATTACAGGTCATCCCTGTACAACCGCTGTCATGTACTGATGACCACAGTGGATTGACGAGTGTTAATCAATTTTGAGCTTCCACTGCTCAGGTTTTCCCAGTTGGTCCTGGAATCAAGTCTAGTGTCTTCTCACCTTCCTTTCTGACCTCCATCACATTTTAGTCCCTGATCTATGCAGGTGCTCATCCAACCTTTGTGTTTGTTCCTTCACTTTGCCATTCAGCATGGGGTCGTCTCACACTCTTCAATATGTGACACCTGACAACACTCCTGTCTCTCAGCGGATCCACAATGCCTATTTTCACCTCTGAATGAGGTAGAGAGCCAGTGCAACTCTCTCCCGCAGCATCCCCAAGGCTGCTTTCATATTGTTCTACCACAAGCAGCATGAGTCACCGTGTATCAGTCATCGGCCTGAATCGCTTTTCTGAACAGGAATGAGTGGCATGGGAGGTGAATAAGGGCAAAGGCGAAAGATGCCAGAGATTCTCCCGCCTGCCAATTTTGAATGAATAATTAACTGTCCAATTGTCGTCCATGTTCTTAATGAATAAGACAAGATCCCATGTGTGGTGACCTGTGTACTACTACACTGTCGGATTCATTGGAAGACAGAACAGGGCAGAGGTCTGTGCAATGGAGCTGTCAGAGACAACACTGAGGAACTGGAGAGTCGCCGGTTCAAGTCCCCACACAGACCAAGCTTGACTTCCAGCGCTGAGTTTGTATCTTTATCTATAATAATCACAGACTGTAGAAAACAGAAGACTGTATTTGTTCTCGATTCAATCCCCAATAGGTTTCTTACTGAGAAGTTTAATGCGGGGACTCACCTGCTTGGTAGGGGCTGACTTGGGTTAACTCTTTGCTACTCGAGAAAGATGCAAAGAGTTGGGTCTTCCGTGGAGATGAGGCCGCGATGACGACAGCAGGACAGACTGCCAGCCACTAGCACTAACATTATTCAAACCGATGCGAAGCTGCTCATCATCTAATCCAATTCCCATTCTCAAACACTCAACCATTTCCAGCCATCAGAAGCAATATGTGATTTATAACCCAAGGACACTTCAACATACAGGCTGAAGGAATTGGGGATGAAACCACCTATCTGCTGGTTAGTGGAATCAAATTTAAAAAATACCCATTTACAGTGGTCATATGTGGGGAAATTAACTATAGGATAAGATGTTCCTTTATTAATCCCCGTGAGGAAATGCAAGTGTTTATGCAGCAACAGAGAAGAGTAAAAACAGTACAGGTTCACACAGGGATATGAATCACAAATTTAAATTAAACATTCTAAATTCTAAAAAATATATATACAGATAAGTAATGATAGTATTGTTCAAAACACACACATGTATGTGTTCTGAAAGAGTGCAGGCTTGAGGTGCAGTCCAGGTTATTGTCAGTGAGTCACATGGTTAACCCCTTGTTGTGCAGCCTGATGGCTACAGGCACAAAGGAGTTTCCCATGCGCTTAGTGCTGTGCCGAGGTGGGATGAGTTTGTGGCTGAACATACTCCTCATCTTCACTAGCTTTGGAGGGGGTTGGAGGGGTTATCCAGGATTCTGTCCAGTTTCCTCCTCGTCCTCCCCTCAGCCACCAGTTTAATTTCAATAACAGAGCTAGCCTTCCTCACGAGCTCGTTCAGTCTGTCAGCATCCCTTTTGTTGGTGTTTCCCCCCCAGCACACCACGGCAAAGAAGAGCACACTGGCCCCCACAGACTGGTAGAGCGTCTGCAGCAGCCTTGTGCACACGTTGAAGAACCTGAGCCTCCTCAGGAAGAACAGCTTGCACTGTCCCTTCCTGAAGAGAGCATCAGTGTTGTCACTCCAGTCCAGTTTATTGATCAAGTGCACTCCCAGGAGCTGGTAGGTGTTCACCACCTCCCCCCTGATGGTGATGGGGGTTAGAGACCTCTTTGTGCTCGGCCTAAAGTCCACTACCAGGGCATCCTCTACACCGATGTTGGCCTGGTAGGAAAACTGTAGAGGGTCCAGGGAGTCACATACAAGGGGTTTGAGATGCTGCAGGATCAGTCTCTCAAAGATCTTCATGACATGAGAAGTCAGAGCTACCGGCCTGTAGTCTCCTGGAGTGCTGGGACGTGTTTTCTTGGGCAGCGGGACAATGCAGGAAGTCTTCCAGATCTCAGGCACCGTCATCAGCATCAAAGAGATTGAAGAATTGCTGAAAGCTCCTGCTAACTGTGTACCAACACCGTTTTTTCTACCAGGGTTGTCCATGTTTGTATCGGCTGTGGTTTTGTCCCTTGGGACTTAGCTGGAGTATATTCGTATGAGTTAAATTCAGATTTACATTTTGTTTCGAAGGACAGTAAAAAGAGGATAAAAAAACGTCTATGTATAGTTTAAGTTTAGATGCTTTACTTCAGCATGAAGGTCTTTAGTGGCTGCCACTTAGTGATGATGTGCCTTAGTACCTTTGATTTTTTTGCTATATTTATAGCATACTTGTTTGTAATTTAGAAGCCAAATTGCTCATCATTAATGACACTTACATTCATGTAATGTGCAAACAAACTCGAACATACTGTATGTATACTGTGTATTCTGTATGTCTCAGTACTTTATGTTCTTTGTACCATCAAGCACTTCCACTTAACACATTAAAGCCTCTAAGGGTATGTTCTTACCTAACCAACACATCAGTCTAACTCTTCAACTTCTAACCTTTCTCCATATATCCTCAGTGCTCTGCATCACTCAGTGTGCTGTGGTGCTGCTGTAGTGTTGAAGCAGCCCATGGGGAAGCAAGGACAGACTGACCTGTTGTTCTCTCCAGCTGCAATCTGCAGTTTGGCTGCTGTTAGCATCAGCAGCTTTCCCCCAGGGACAGTGCTGAGGATTACAACCAGGACAGAGAGAGCTACACTCACAGCAGGCACAGTGAGCAAGCAGCCCTGCATCATACTGTACTGTGCCAATGAGCTTAGTCACAGACATATGTAAATGCTCATGGTCTTACTCTCACCGCTGAGCAGGAAAAGAGACACATGTACAAGACGCCTAAAGACTGAAACTGATGCCATAAAAGTGAAGGTTTGAGGTTTAAAGAGGCCCTATTGTGCTTTTGGGGGGACTTCCTTGTCCTGTAGTGTGTTCTATAGGTTTGTGTGCTTGTAAATGGTCTGCAAAGGCTAAAATCCCTGCGTTCCCTCCAGAGACAGTTTCTCCCCCACACACTCCCCCCCTGCCTGAAACACCTCCATTGGACTGCTTTGTTTACTTGTTATATATGACATCACTGTGTATCACTTGCACTTGTATTGGCTAGCACTCCAACACGATGTACGAGATATGCCAACGGGCAGGACATCTCCAAGTGGTTGACCAATCACAACAGAGCCAACCAGTTAACCAATCAGAGCAGACTGGGCTCTGGTTTCAGACAGAGGGTGAAAAGGGGGGCTGCAGCACAGGCAGTATGAGAAAGATAAAGAGCTTTCTGAACATTAAAGCAAGGAGACATGTCACAGTCGAGTAAAAAATGGAAATATGAACCTGATAATGAGCAGAATATGTCCTCTTTAAACAACCTTAGCTGAATACTTACAACCTAACAAGAAACCAAAAAGAAAGATTGTTTTCTTCCACTTTTTTTCTTTGAATGCTGATGGAACAATATACTTTAAGAATAAAGCTGCACACACACGAAATTGATTAAACATCTCCATGAAAGACTAAACGAGAACTGTAATTCACTGCCTCTGTGTTCGAGACGGAGCAGGGAGAGTTTATTAAGCAATGGCAACAAATTGTTTAACACGTTTTGCCAAAAGAGCTGTAACAGCAAAGTTTATGTAGGGAACAGACTGTGGCCTTTTTATTAGAAAAACTTCAGCAAAACAATGTGCTTATCCTGCGTTATATTTAATGTACCATATCAAATGTCACACATAAATATGTATGAGAAAAAGCATATTTATTCAATGGGAAGTAAAGCACTGTATGTGGTTAATTCAGAATGTGCTTGAAAATCATGTTCCATTGAAAGAAATGCTGAGGGAAGAGCAGGATTCTGTAATTGATCAATTTACTGTCATTGGGATAAATACTCGGAAGAGAGCCAGAAAATAAGTAAATAACATAAAAATAAAAAACAACAGGGAAGCAAATTACAATTATTGACAACTGTAGAGCTGATGAGAAGGCCACAAACAATTACCACCTATTCAGAGTTTAAATAAATCATTTTGAATAAAAAGATCGTGCAAATAATGAATTAAACATGAACATTAAAACTCTGCAATTGTTAAAAGGAAAAATTTAAACTCAACATTAATGGTGAAATATTATTGTAATGCTCCCAAATTTGAGCTTGGAGAAAACACGTTTCATTGGTCCATTTCTTTATTTTACCCAAAGTGATCATTGTTGATTTCACAATGTTGTATTATTTATTTAGTTAATACTTAACATTTGGGGCTCCATACATCCACATAAAAGGGGCATAAATGCAATCTTTCTACTGTAGCCTCAAAATCACAAATACCAACAAATGCCAGCTAAATATGTAATACACACACAGACTGAGCACGGAAGCATCCATGTGTGTAAGTATTTTACTGAACAGGGCTTTCTATGGAAGCTTGTAAATGAGTCCATTAATTAGACTGCCAGTTTCAATCCATGTCCAGCTTTTTCAATTAGGGTAATTGCGACCCTCACAGGGAAATGGCCCGCTTGCTTGTTAAATTAGACCTTTTCCATATAATTTACTGTTGAACAACCCTCCCTGATTCAAATCATTGCATACATGCTGAAAGTTGCCAATTAATACTATTTATATTTAGAGGTTCACAAATTTTACCGACTTCGTGTGGCACGTGCAGTTAAGCGTAACATCGGTGTCTCAGAACATGCATCCAACAATCAGTCAGCAGGAAGGGGAACTAAAGCTTGCATGGAAATGTGGGAAAAAAAGTGTGCGCAGATCTGCAGCTCAGGATATTGAAATGCACTTCCTGCAGCACTTCCTCTGTAGCCCCTAACAGTTCTGAGAGGAGAGGGGAGCCTTTGAAGTGATGCTGGTGGGGGGTGAGCGGTCCTTCCCTATAGTAACACAGGAATCGTGTGTTATAACATTCGACACAGGAGTATTCAGTGCAGAAAGAATGCTGTTTGATGTGAATAAAGCTATTCAAATGCATGTTTGTGTCTGAACACTGTTGATGATATACCTATGGAAGGCTAATAGAGATTCTCCTAAAATTAAATGATGCTTATGATCCTATATTGCACATTCCCTCCCTGTCAAAGTCAGCCTCTCTATCATTCCAGGTTGTGACTAAATGAAGTTCTTTCCTTCTTTCAGACCCGGGTAGAGGATGGAAAGTATGTGCAACTGCTAAATAAACCTCACCATAAGCTGAGCTTGAATTTCATTCTCTTAAATGTCTTCAATCTCAAGCATCTGATCTGAAGTATATGCCTATGTATTTAAAGAATCAAAGTCAATTTAATTCCTGTTTTAAATAAGCTTGTTAAAAATGTACTTGGATGTCATTCATGTAGTATAAGTCTCATAAAGGACAACTCAATTTACGAGAAACAGGTTTTTTGTTCCTTAGTCTATTAGTTATTGTAGGAACATTTTACAGCAGTGAGTAAATCTGCAAAAACCTGTTAATATGGCCAACTCTACAGCACAAATAAACATGTTACAGCTTGGTTAAAAAACATTATTTTCCCTTTCATCACTACTGTATGAATAACTCACCCTATATTAGGGCCTTAAGAAGCCTTATAAGAGACACAACAAATGTTTTCTATTAGCTGTTTTCTGTCTGTTCTGCCGCATCACGCTTCAAGTTTCACCAAAGGTACACTTTTAGAGATTATAATTGTATACAGACTATTGGGTAAAGCAGGTGTATTTTCAGATCTTATGGGAAAGGGTTCCAGACTTTTGGTGCATTAACACTAAATACAATACTAACTGTGTATCGTTAGAGTACAGGAGTGTTTAGTCTATTGAAAAAGGAACTGCAATAACCTAGCCTGTTCATTAAAAGCATGTTAGATTGTTGAGAAATATTATTAAAATGCTTAAACACCCAAGTGATGTGGAAATTACTGTTGTTTTTTAAGGTTAAACTGCATCAACATTTATTTTAAAAAGTCTTGTATGTAGTCACAAGCCGTAATCTGCAAACAAGGCAACGTATGCAACACAGCACCAAGCAGATAAAGAGCGTGAGATGTGAATGTTAGTAAGTTAGTTAATAACATGTCAGGAATCATTTTAAGCTTCAGATAGCTTATTAGCGTGTCCAATTTCACACATTGTCATTCTGTCTTATGACTGTATTTTTACCTGTTAATAATAAATTGTATTGACTTCATATTATTTTGTCAAACATTTTCAAGAATTAACGTCCTTAATTTAACAGTTTTCCTGATGTTTTGTTCTAACTGTTGGTGGTGTTTACCTTGTTGGTAATGTTTCCCATTTTCCAGATCTGAATAATTAACTTGGCGAGTGTCATTTTTAAATTTAAAAATAATAGCCTGGTTGTGTTGAGAATCCTTTAATGAGGTGCACTTAACTAACAGCAGCCGTGATATCCAACCCAGCATGAAGACACACATTGTGACTTTAAATCAGAAACAGGCAGAGTCCCGACAGGCTCATTGGAGTGTAGTTTTGTGTTGACCAGCTCAGATGAACTAAGTGTGGGGTCCCTATCCCCGCCGCCGTTTACAGTCATGTTTAATTCAGGAGAAACATCCTTTATTTATTTGCTCCCTTCTCTCGAAAGTGTCTTCATATTCTCCTGCAAAGTTTCCCCAACTGACCTTCATCCCATACACACATGTAAGGAAACACTCGCTCATTTCTCTGCCCTTTCGCTCCTCCCAACATATTTTCTCCCCTCTTTAAGTTGAAATTGCTGTCTGAAAGCGATGAGGCCTGACAAACACGTCTTGGGAAATCAAAGCGGCTCCACTCCCACTGTACGGAGACAAGCCGGCATGACAACACATGCACAATCACACTTTGTGGAAACTCAAAGCCCTAGCAGACAATCAGGAGTTACAGTGAGCTGAAGGGGTGTTAGAAATGCACAGATATTCCCTCAGTTACTAAGTGCACATCAGGAGAACCACAGTTTAACAGGAGACACCGGACAAACGGTGGGGGAAATTCTTAAACACACACACAGGGAAAGTTTCAACACACACACACCGCCTGTAGAAGTGCAGATAAAGTACCCACCTACAACCAGTGATCTGTTGGTTGTGATGTCGCAGCACTTCCAAGAAATGCCTGAAGTGTTTCTTTATTCTCCAGTCAGCAGAGTGTGAGACTTCCTCTGAGAGAGCAACTTTCTCTGCATACGTCTCTTAAATGCAAGGAACAGGAACTTCTGTACGCACAGTCATTGAGGAACTGGACAAAATTCCACAAAATGAGATTGCATTACAAACATTGCAAAGCACATATTGGAAGCTGGACTAAACAGAGTCAATTTGAAATGATCTACATCAAAGACTGACTGAAAGGCGGGAGATGCATGAGTCTTGCTGCAGTGTTTATTTTGGAAAAGGGTCTTAATATGTAGTACAGTGGGGCAAAAAAGTATTTAGTCAGCCACCAATTGTGCAAGTTTTCCCATTTAAAAAGATGAGAGAGGCCTGTAATTTTTATCATAGGTACACTTCAACTATGAGAGACAGAATGAGAAAAAAAAATCCAGGAAATCACATTGTAGGATTTTTAAAGAATTAATTGGTAAATTCCTCGGTAAAATAAGTATTTGGTCACCTACAAACAAGCAAGATTTCTGGCTCTCACAGACCTGTAACTTCTTCTTTAAGAGGCTCCTCTGTCCTCCACTCGTTACCTGTATTAATGGCACCTTTTTGAACTCGTTATCAGTATAAAAGACACCTGTCCACAACCTCAAACAGTCATACTCCAAACTCCACTATGGCCAAGACCAAAGAGCTGTCAAAGGAGACCAGAGACAAAATTGTAGACCTGCACCAGGCTGGGAAAACTGAATCTGCTATAGGTAAGCAGCTTGGTGTGAAGAAATCAACTGTGGGAGCAATTATTAGAAAATGGAAGACATACAAGACCACTGCTAATCTCCCTCCATCTGGGGCTCCACGCAAGATCTCACCCCGTGGGGTCAAAATGATCACAAGAACGGTGAGCAAAAATCCCAGAACCACACGGGGGGACCTAGTGAATGACCTGCAGAGAGCTGGGACCAAAGTAACAGAGGCTACCGTCAGTAACACACTACGCCGCCAGGGACTTAAATCCTGCAGTTCCAGACGTGTCCCCCTGCTTAAGCCAGTACATGCCTGTCCCGTCTGAAGTTTGCTAGAGGGCATTTGGATGATCCAGAAGAGGATTGGGAGAATGTCATATGGTCAGATGAAACCAAAATAGAACTTTTTGGTAAAAACTCAACTCGTCGTGTTTGGAGGAGAAAGAATGCAGAGTTGCATCCAAAGAACACCATACCTACTGTGAAGCATGGGGGTGGAAACATCATGCTTTGGGGCTGTTTTTCTGCAAAGGGACCAGGACGACTGATCCGTGTAAAGGAAAGAATGAATGGGGCCATGTATTGTGAGATTTTGAGTGAAAACCTCCTTCCATCAGCAAGGGCACTGAAGATGAAGCGTGGCTGGGTCTTTCAGCATGACCATGATCCCAAACACACCGCCAGGGCAACGAAGGAGTGGCTTCGTAAGAAGCATTTCAAGGTCCTGGAGTGGCCTAGCCAGTCTCCAGATCTCAACCCCATAGAAAATCTTTGCTGGGAGTTGAAAGTCCGTGTTGCCCAGCGACAGCCCCAAAACATCAGTGCTTTAGAGGAGATCTGCATGGAGGAATGGGCCAAAATACCAGCAACAGTGTGTGGAAACCTTGTGAAGACTTACAGAAAACGTTTGACCTCTGTCATTGCCAACAAAGGGTATATAACAAAGTATTGAGATGAACTTTTGTTATTGACCAAATACTTATTTTCCACAATAATTTGAAAATAAATTCTTTAAAAATCCTACAATGTGATTTCCTGTATTTTTTTTCTCATTCTGTCTCTCATAGTTGAGGTATACCTATGATAAAAATGACAGGCCTCTCTCATCTTTTTAAATGGGAGAACTTGCACAATTGGTGGCTGACTAAATACTTTTTTGCCCCACTGTATATGTGATTTGTTGACACTGAAAAGTCCCTGGCTCCTTTCAACGCGAAGGAGCAGCGGTTCTACTTCGAGTCCCTCCCGGATGACTGAACTTCTCAACTTATCCCTAAGGGAGATGCCAGCCACCCTGCGGAGAAATCCCATTTTGGCCGCTTGTATCCGCGATCTCGTTCTTTTGGTCATGACCCATCCTTCATGACCATAGGTGAGGGTAGGAACATGGCCCGATAGACAGAGAGCTTCTGGCTCAGCTCTCTTTTCGTCACAACAGTGCGGTAAAGCGACACTTCAGAGATTAGAAAAAAGTAGCATTATTTTTAAAAATTAAATCTATACAGAGTATCCAACAGTATGTTTTTATACAGAAAGTCTAGAAAGAGTTTTTTATGAGATAATCTGAATGATATAAAAACAGCAATGTTCTACAAGTTCTTTTTGAAGAGAGAAGCCTCAAATCATTGATATGGAGGTTCTGGCTGATCAAGCACCAGAGCACCTTAAGGCAGACCACTTTGTCCCTAAATCACTCGACCTGTAACCCAGATATGACACAAACAGAGAGAGCAACCCAGAGGGATACATATAGCAAACGCTCCACTGACCCAGGAAACACACTGGTGTGTTGTAGGGAACCTCAGCTGGAGGGCGAAGCAGCCGGAGAGTCAGCAGCTCTGTGACTCTATTAATGCATTTAACCAGCAGCACAGCTTCCACGTTGCTTTGTGAAGTGATCACTGAAAGAAAACTGCACCAACACATTTCTGTTTGTAGGTTCTAAAGATGTAAATATTGTTGTGCTCACCAGAGAAATTGCTGAGATCTTGGACTGCAGCGACAATACTAAAATAAGTTTGAAGAGGCAAGAAGCAAGAATAAGGAGCTTGTAGTACTGCACCAGAGTTTCAGCACTTCAATTATATATCTGATCACAAACACTTGTTCATCAACAGTCATTTTTCTAGCCTGCAAAAGTGAAGTGTTAGTAGTTCCAGTCACTATGACACATGGGTTTGCAGACCAAAACCTGGATGTGATAATCAAAATTGCACATATAATCTTTCTTTATGACAGGTATCATTGTTATCTGATTGATAAAGTATAAACTGAGTTATTGAGCAGGCTAGGAGCTAGAATGGCTAGAGATACGACTACACATTTCTGACCAAACTGAGTTGATAAAAAAATTAGCGTATTGCTTCCGCTAACGAAAAAAAAAATCCGATTCACTGTATACCAACGGCTGGAACTACGGCGACAGCAGCGTAACGTAAAACAACAGCAGCACTGATCGGCACTGACTTTTTCATAAACCAGTCTTTAAACGCTGCCATAGCCCATACAGTGTTCCTGTTAGTGTTTACTTCCTGTCTTTCTTCTTCTGCTGTTCCCTTGATTGTTCCCTTCCTGTCTGCTTCTGCTGTTCCCTTTAGTGTTTGCTTCCTGTCTGTCTTCTTCTGCTCCTGTTCCCTTTAGTGTTTACTTCCTGTATGTCTTCTTCTGCGGTTTCCTTTAGTGTTTACTTCCTGTTTGTCTTCTTATGCTGTTCCCTTTAGTGTTTACTTCCTGTTTGTCTTTAACCTCTTTCCTTGTCTTTTTCTTTTGCTGGGAACAGTTTAGCCATCACAAATCCTAAGTATATTGTGCTCAACAAATTCAAAAATGTACATTCAAAAAGTATTCCATGGTGTTTCCTCTGATGGATGAAAACTAATGTTTGTTGTCCCAAGCTGACCTTAAATTCACCATACTTCTTTGAGCAGATTTATTTGACTGCACATAGTCCCTTGATACTCCGTGGTAACAGTTTGCTCTCCTCAGCAGCGGTCAGTTAAGAGAAAATGAAAAGCCGTGTAAAAACAGGATTCATTAAACTAACCTTTGAACAATTATGAAGTCCATAATCAATGCTGAGTTTTCCCTAGAAAAGATGCCGGTCAAGTTACGGATAAAAAATCATAGAACTTCAGGGGGATTGGCTGAACTAAAACCTTTTTCTGTAACACTGCCACTAGAAACACTGTGTATCTCCCAACGCATCACACTGCTGACTTATCAGACTGACGAGTCTATTAAGGTGTAGAGCTGAGAGACAGCCTGTCTGTTGTAAACAAGCAAAGACACACACACACACGCATGCACGCGCGCGCGCACCCGCACACGAGACGCAGTAGCAAGCTCTCATAATATGGATGACACTTCAATCTGAATACCAGCTAATGAAAGCACCTCCCTGGCACTGAGGACATTATTGACATATAATCCCAGCCCCTGGGAAAGGGAAGCCATCATTCTATATCCACAAGCCAATCTAAATGGCCTGAAATTTTTAATATGACATTTTAAGGAATTGGATTTATGGCGTATCAGCAGAAATTTCGCCGATTGACGGATAAGAGTCGTGTGGTGCAGAAAGGAGCCGGTGCTGGTATTTGTCCCCGTGGCACTGCATTCCGCCATCGATTTTCCTGCAGGATTATTATTCCAGTTTCTTCAGCGACTCCAGGCAGGATGCTGCTGGAGTTTACCTTCCCCTTAGCAAGATCGTTTTAATTCAAAACCCTTTCCAAATGAGATATTGACTCAGAGAGCTTCTCTTTTGCTTTTCACAATCAGAGGCCTTCACTTACAAAACATACCCTTAGCAAATCACGTACATTGTGTTGGAGCACTAGCCAATAGCAGCACAAATGTTACATACTGATGTCACTGTGTTCGGAATGTTAACAAAGGTGTCCAATGGAGGCGTTTCAAGCGGGAACACAGGGATTTTAACACACTACAGGGAAGGGTACCCCAAAAAGCATAATAGTGTCCCTTTAATAAAACCACACTGAAAGTGGGAAAGATCATTTTAATGACTTTAAGACTTTGATATTGTGTAGATTAAAAATGGGATCTGAATTTGGAGAGGCCACTCTGTATCAGGCGTAATAAGAAATTAATGAAAAGTAATTCATGACCCTAAAGTGATCAGAGCCATCATGGCAACAGGATGTAGGTCTTAGGACACCATGCATCAAGTGTAGGACAAACCACAAGGATAGAACAGTCAGAGCAGAGGACAGAGTGTCATGAGAAGTCCTGGTTCGTGTTACGGTCAGAGTGATACCGGGAAGGGATCTGGTCACTTATGTTCTCAGTGTGTTCCAGTACAGCAGGAACAGAGCGTCTCTGAGAGTCTGCATTGTAAGTCACCTCCAGCTCAGCCAGTCAGCATCTAAGACTCAGCTAATTACATCCAGAAACATGGCCTCTTTGGCAAAACAGAGAGCAGGCAGAGACTTCCTGTTTCAATCCGAGGGAAGGATGCAGAGAAGCGGCTTTGAGAATAATCATTTCACATGGCACATTAACCATCTCCACACGCGGCAGTATCATGAGGCGGAGAGGAACACGGGTCTTCTGCCTCTCAGCCGGAGAGACAGAGCATCTAAAGCCTGCCATATCAGAAAAACACACACTGTGCACGGGGGCTTAACGCCTCGCCACCACTCACCAGCTCTCTTTGTTCCCTGAAAATGTGAAATTATATATATATATCTTATCCATGTAACTGATTTTGCCAGCCGGAGATAGTTTCAAATTTCTATAAAATAGCTATGAGTGAAATATGAATATTTTAAGCAGCTTAGCACTGATTTGAATATATTTACCAGTAGTGTGTTGGCTGTGGGCCAAGACACAGTGTAATGCTCACAAAGCCACCACTGCTAAACTCAATTTAAGAAAGCTGATAATTCAGACTGGCAGTGCTAAGGCAAATAAAGTCATTTAAGAAAAATATTTCATTTTCTGTTGCTTTGTACAAACAGCAAGGAGTATAATGCAGATATGAGTAGACAGAGAGAAACAGGCAAAGAGGAAATAAGGCAGCAAGAACAAAAACCAGACCAGTGCAAGTCACTTCCTATTCTATAGTGTGTCTTCCTATTGAGGACATATTCAAAAAGTCAGAGAGTAAGGGTAACGGTTATATAACATTGACATGTTACGTTTTGAGTATCCAAGAAATACGACTAGAAAAGCATATATAAATCCAGCCACATGTTCAAACGTAGAGTTCAAAATGCTTTAGAATGAAATGTGTATTGACCTCCAAACTTAAACTTGTGCAATGTTTGAAAATCTACATTTTCATGACAGCTATGCAAATTCCATATGCTAATGAAGGCCATGTGATCTAATCTGATAAAAGTCAACTGCGCATTGAAGACCCGGTGATATGGTGAACATTTCCTAGTAAAAGGGTAAAAATTGATTCAAGGTCAAGCATCGGATCGTATTGACCTGTTTGTTTTTTCTTAATTACCTGCTTGCTGCACAGTATCTTGCTGATTACACATCTTTCTCTGATGTTCCCTTTAGTGTTCACTTCCCATCTGTCTTCTTCTGTTCCCTTTAGTGTTTACTTCCCGTCTGTCCCCCTCTGATTTGTTGTTTTCCTGCTCTCTGTCTTTTTACCTCTTTCTTTGTCTTGTTCTCTTTTTCTTTTCTTTACTGAGGAGAGTTTGGTCATTATGATTCATAGTTTCATGCTCTCCACAAATATAAAATGGAATATTAAAAAAGTATTGTACTGTGTATTTTTGTAATGGAGAAAACCATTGTATGTTTTGGGCCACGGCTGACATCAAAAGGAATGGACTTCTTCCTGTGGATTGATATGATTCACATTATCCAGAGTGCTGAATGTACAAACTCACCATTTGTAATCAAGGATTCAACCAAGCCATGTTATAATCATGGCTAAAGGATTAACAGTCCCAAAATGATCTTTGCCACCAAATAAACTTCAAATGATAACACACGCACATTACATTAAAGAACACTTTATTTGTGTTGTGGACTACAAACCTCATAACCTTTAAATTGTGTTGTTGGGGTATGGGTTTACCAACTTTTTCTAGTTCTACAGTATTCTCAACACAGTTAAACATGACATCTGTTTATAACAACATAAAACTAGAGATTTACACCCCTATGATCAGTGACAAGAAAGCAGCAGGTGTTGGTGTCTTTATCATACCCATCACATATGGCTGGCAGGGACCCTCAACATTATAAAACGCGGGCCCCAATCTGTACATCTGTTTAAATAAGGCCAGTAAAGCTGCACCTCTTAGTAGGAAATCATCATAAATGGGAAGAACAAGCGAGGGGAAGGTTTGCAATGCTATCACATGTGCTCTGCTGCCAAGGGCATAAAAAGAGTCAGTGACACATCATATGCTTGAGTTACTCTCAATGAAGGATGATACGATGAGTGTTGCCATTTCTGCGAGACCGCTGAACTTCTTTCTGTCTCAGCAAACATGCCTACTGGCTGAAAACAGGTTCTCAAGGACTGTGTATTAAGAAAATATACTCCCACTGTCTTTCTCTCAAAGGCATTGACATTTAGGTCATCTCTACCAACTGTGGGTGCTACTTAGTAAAAGTGCCTACAGACGTCTGTAATTTCGGTCCAAGATCAATGTAAATAGCTTAGCAACTCTTTTTTATTCATTGATCCAACACTTTGCTACAATGCGGGTTCCAAAGCTCTCAGTCAAACTCTAACTACATTAGAATAGATTTAACTTTAATGTCATTGCACAAGTATTAAGACAACGACATGCAGTTAGCATTTAATCGGAAGTGCAAAAGAAGCAGTAAAGTGCAGTGCAACGAAAAGTTAAACGTAAGAATAAACATGGGACAGATGTAAAAATAAGTGGAAGATTGGTGACCCTCTGACCTTCACAGCAAAATCGACAAATGTATTCATTATTTTATCCAATGTTCAGAGTAGATAGTAATGTAAAAGCAAGATTTTCTTTTTTAAATTAGTCTTGAAGAGCTACAAATATTAAGGTGTCAGAGTTTGGCTTGGGTCCCCTTCCAGGTGTCAAACAGTGAAACTTCCCAGGTGTCCAGAAACAAATGGAGTCAGGAGTTGTATCAATCTAGTGAGATAGTGCTGCACGTTGACACCATTAGAAAACCTGCTAAAAATAATGGAGAAACATGGTCCAGCCCCTAGACTTGATTCTGGGGTTAATTCTCAGGTGAATAAAGTTCTATTGCATCGTGGTTGAAATGCCTTCAGCTATTTCTTCTGAACATAATAACCAACTTTAAAACAGTATTGAAGTTCCATTCACTTGCTGTCAGAATACGTTTCAAGACACTGGTACTGGTTACCATGCTGTGAAGGGATCTCGTCTTTCCTACATCCAGGACACGGTTAAACCACTCCAACAGGGGAACTTCCTTCAGCATAAGCCAATCAGCTTGCTACACCCTAACTGCGAGTTGGACTCAGGAAGCCCTCAACAAAAACACACCTGTTTGCTATATGTCTCCAATGTGGTGGAACGAGATCCCCATTGATATCAGGACAGCAGAAAGTCTACATGTTTCTAGGTAAACAAAAAACCCACCTATTTCACATGTACCTTGGCCATTAAAATATAAAAAAGGAACAATTTTGCACGTATGCATCAGAACCTACAACGGTTTGGCTTATTTGAAGAGAACATAAATGCACTTTTCTTGCTTTTGTGAGTTTGTATCTTTATGGTTTATTGCATCCACTGTAAGTCGCTTTGGATAAAAGCCACACTAAATTAAATGTAATGCAAAAGTAATGTAAAGATTTCCCAATTGGCCCAATCCACATCTTTCATTTCCATCACTACCATCAGTTATGTGACATTTTCCTTATTATGGTAATTGTTGAGCTTTTGGAACATGGTGGCATCACTCAAATTAGTTTCAATGGGTCAAGAAACACAAGCAGTCTGACAATCAAAGGGTTTGGAAACCAAAACATTGAAAATTAAGGCCAAAGCTGTCCTCAAACATTTTCCTTATTCAGACAAGATTCAGAGTGATTCTGTTGGGTCTGGAGCTGGGATTACAGCTGGTTTATAACCCCGCCATCCCTGCATGATGACATCCAGAGATGTTAGATAAATTATTTGGCATGAGATAAGAGATGTCTTCATTCCAATGTCATGAAGGAGGGTTTGCCTGTGCCCGACACTGCTTGCTGTTAATCGAGTTCCAGAGAAATGAATACATGTTTTACAATAAAATGCAGTAATACTTTTGAGTGAAAGACCTGTCTTGCAAAGCACTTACTGGTGGAAGAACTGCTGATGGCAGGGCATATAAACTAAATTTACACCGCAGAGAGAACACAAAGGCTCTTGAAGAACGGCACTGAATTTAAGGCTAAATATATAAAAGACCTATGCTCAGCATTATTGGTTTTGTATAGGTGCACATTCACTCGCATACTGAAAAGGGAGAGCAGATTTGGTCTGATCTCTATATTTGTAATTATACAATGAGACAGGATTGTAAGAAATTGTACTCAAACATAATTATTTTCAGGTGAAGTCTGAGCTTTGAAGCTGACAAAAAAATAAAATAGGGATGTTCCCCATTAATCTGCAACCGGCAAAGCACTTGTTCCTTAAAAATATCAAAGCTTGGAGAATATATTTGATTTTTATCCAATTTATTCAGTTTTTTGTATTGTTTTATTAAAAAGATCTTGGACTACAATAATGGCGCTTTAGTCCTACACGGATAGCTCAAGCACCGGGTAGGTTGTTCAAATTTTTCAGAAAGTGCAATCCGTTTAAAAGTTATATTCTGATTAAAAATGTCCTCCTTAAGATGGTTCCATCAAATCAGATTACTCTCCTCTGATTGCGGTCAAATGCGGTTCAACCTGCATGCATCTAATTGAAAGGATAGCGTTCTTGCTAGCTCCAGATAACCTTGACTTTCTAACACTTCTTCTAATTCAGATCGCTAATTCAAGTAGGGAAGCTGTACAGTGGAGCTGGTAAACAAATTAGCAGAAAACCAGCCTTTTAAACATGAGGATACAGTACGACTGCTGCAGCGAGTGCATACCGAATGAGTGTGACGATTTGCCAAAGCACTGCATCAGATTGAAAATGAATGGAGATTGTGAGACGATGAATACAGACGAACAGTTGTCCCGAAAGTGACAGCTCACATTGGTGCTGATTTTTCACACACAGCTCAGCATTCGAGGAAGTAGGGGGGAGATGTAATTTGTTTAGCTAGGCTTAAAGATTGCCGAGCATGTTACAAAAAGGACACCTCTAATTGGTTTAACCTATGGTGGCCCTGAAGGTCAAAATACAGCAATTTCACAAAAATATTTTAATTAAATAAAACAACCATGCTCAGAACACAGTGACACATGTTGCTAAAAACAAAAGACATTTAGAAAAGTGAAAACATTTCACATTAAACAAAAGCAAGACACAAGACCTTTCTCATTTCTCAGTTTTCCCCTCCTCAACTCCTAACTTTCCATTTCCCCTGGGTGACTAATTTCTATTTGTGTTGATAAAAGGCCATCACAGAAAGTCACCCCAAAAAAAACATGACATTAAGATGTAGTTTCAAAATAAAAGAGCTTTGAAATCCCTTACAGTATATACATGTAAGCTACCATCCCTCTTTTTTTAGACAAAAATAAATCAAATGTCCATATTCAAAGACTCAATTCACTTCAGGGTGATGGAAGGTTACCCCAACTAGCCACGGAGGAGGCGAGATGCTGAGAAATGAGTAAGGGCTACAATGGCATGAACTCAAACCTGAAGAGGTAGGTCCATACTGGTCAATGACACTCGTCGCTAATGAGATGCACTGTTAGTCTGCAACAAAAGACTTTCAGAAGTTCACTTAGCTGTTTTATGATTCAAAATGAAAATGTTAACCTTGAATCAAATGTAAGCCCCCTTTTGAAACCTCAAGGGTCCTTCTTAGGACATTCTGCCACGATCACCACACTACAACAGATTTTTTAATGGACCGAAGCCAGCGGAGCAACAAACCACTCTTCACTTTTATTAAGACTGCCACTTAGTGACTTTAAAATGCAATTTTGTGTGTGTGTATGAACTGTGTATGGTGAGTGTTATTCTAGCCTATTTCCCATTGCCAAAGACTCATTTCCATTTCATGTAAATGTAATGGACAATAAACGTATTCTGAATTTAAATAAGCAGACAAATCCTTTTAAAAAATCTTTTACTTGTCTAGTAGAGACTTGTTAAGCCTTCAGAACATGCCAGGGTCATGACTCCCAGACTTATTCCTCACACCGCTTGCTGCCATCTACTGTGCAGTCACTCATCTCTTAGGTAAGCACACTGATGCATCATTTCAAAAAATAATGAATCACACTTGCATTTTGGAACATAAAACAGCAAACATAAGCAAACTTCATTTTATCAAACCAACACTGGGCATGATAGAAAACGTGGGCCGGTCTATGCTCAGTAGAATTATTTCAGGTTTGAGCTAATTGTGAAATGTCTACTGTTTACCTTCAGGGCCACCATACTACCTCTACAAAGAAAATCTAGTAATGGTAGGGTTGTTGTATGCTGATACTGTTGTACCAATCCTAGCTTCCAGGGGTCTTGTCATCATGGTGGGAGGGATACCATTACCATTGAGCATGAACACAAACTCATGAGCTCACCAGGCCCCCCGAGAAAGAGCAGGGTGGAGGTTTAAAGTGTCCATACATTTAATTTTAGATTATGTTTTAAATGATGCATATTGGGTTCAGGTTCGCTTAGGAATTCTTACAGTAGTCCTTCACATTAACTCTACATCACCACACACACCGTACGCTTCAATACATGAGCTTTAATGTGAGGGATGACGCTGAATGTAAAACTATTTTCATCCTTCTAATAAAGTGTAGTGTGGATTTTATGACCATGGTGACAAAAAAGAAAAGGCTGCATTACTTTATAAATGTGGATTTTAGACAGAAAACAGGAAGAAAAACTGAATATGGATCCACAGATGGCTGAAGATGGAGACAGTATGGTCTGTTATGAGCTCCGTTTTATTTTTTATCACAGCACAGTCTCGGCCCAGACTACAGTAAGCTACCATGTTTGCCTGGTGCAAAATCAGATCTGGAAATCATCCAGCAAGCCGTTCGATCGATCAGACAATTAATCAGGTGCCACCAAATCATAGTGTGAAACACATGCAGGAATTTAGCCCGATTCCTAAATTATTGAAAAACTATTTGTGGTTAAAATGTGTTTTATTCCGTAGAGTGTGTGGTCAGCATGAATCAGAGATCTGCTCAGTTGATGGATGAACTCATGTTTATCGAGAATAGCACCATCACACATTAAACCAACCAGATATACAGCTGTTATGTACATATTTTCATATAGTACATTCTCTCTTTCAGGCGTTCTGTATGCTAAGCTAGGCTAACTGTCCTGACTCCAGCTGTTGTGTCTCTGTCTTCTCTTCTGCTGGTAAGGACATACATTCTAAAATTGACCTCTCTAAAACAAATAAAATAACAACATTCCCCCAAAAGTTGAACTGATTCTCAATTTATCTTCTGCATTGTGTGTTTTTTCTCCGCTGGGTTCTGTTTAATACCGCGAGGCGTTTTTATCCCAGTCCCTGCTGAATCTTTAACATGTTGCTTGGATTCATACTATAAATATGCTTAACCACAGAGTCTTTTCTGCCAGATACTGTACATGAATTATACATTCTCTTTTGATGTTAGCCACTGTGACTGGACTAGTATTCATAATCCATAACCTGCTCCATTTTTCAAATCCAAACCTTATTTTCTTTATTGTTTTTATTGTTTTTTTTCCCATCATGAGTATTGATTATGTTCAAGATTTAATGTGTTACTTTACTAGCGAGTTTGATGTGGCTGCAGTTGACTGGAAACTCTGAAATATACACCCAGAGGGGAAATGGCTCCAACAGCTGAATCCAAAAAACAATTGGAACTTTCTCACACACTCTCACACACACACACACACACACACATCCTCACACACACTGCAGAAAAATCAGTTTTCCTTTTTACCACTGCCTAAAAAGTGTATAAGCAGGTGGAGATGCAGGGAGGATATGTTGCAGTGTTTCAGCTCCCATGTGGCCACACATGTAGGAAGTGTGACCGAACAGGCAGTAAACATAATCCAGCAAGTGTGGCAGTTCAAATATTAAACATGGAAATTATAATTGCCTCTATATTCTTGTTGCAGATTGTTCTCCCTGTGATTTCACCGTCTACTGACTTACAGCAGCTCAAAAGAAAGGGAATAAATTAATTGCATTACATGTTGAATTTGTGTAAAATATGCAAAATGCATTTAAATGTCTTCAGTTACTGCAGACTATATGCATAGAGAACTGTCCACAGACAGTCTCTACCATTTGCTGAATGTTTAATACAAATAACAATCAGATGATCTTGGTTTTGTTAGTTCAATGGTAATGTAGGGGTAGACTCGGGCATTAAAATCAGGTGCAAAACATCCATCAACCAACCTCCAATCCCAAAATGTCAGCCTTACAACATAAAGAACACCATACTTCCTGCATTGCCACTGAACAAACATTATAAAGTGCAGAATTCACATTTTCCCAAGAACTGAGAGGTGGCAGTGCGACCATACGGGTTGTTTAGGAAAGTAGTGACAGAATGTATAAGAATGCCATTTTTTAGGAACAAAGTATGGATTTGACTTTGTTCAAGGCATATTTTTTTCCCCCTGTTTTACTTTCCCATGCACACCACCACCCAATTTGCTGGTCATTTATAGATTCCCCGAGGCCTTGAAATGCCTTCATTGGACTCCGTAACATAATGACACAGTGAAAAAACTTTACAACATTGACTTTAATTAAATGTATTTTGTCAACTGATTATACATAACTGTATTAGGATAATATCAAGTTTGAATTAAAACATATTAGGTTGAACTAAATCTTATTGCTTTCAACTAACTTAATACAGTTACGTGGAATCGGTTGACATAATATATTTAATTAAAGTCAATGTTTCCGTGTTTTCAGTGCATCCCTTCTCCAGCAGATTGTACCTGATATGCTAAGGGGCGGGACATTTCTGACTCATCCCTAAGGTGTTAACCAATCACAACAGCTAATCAATCAGAGCAGACTGGCTCTGGCTTCAGACAGAGGGTGAAAAGAGGTGCTGCAGCACAGGCAGTATGAGAAAAATGAAGGGCATTTTGAACATTAAAGCATGGAGACATGTCCCAGTAGAGACACTCACCACTGATATGCACCGGAAAATGATAATTTGTCTTCCTCAATTCAAGCTTTATAATTGTTGATAACATCACTAAAGCAGGTTGAAATTATGCATGTATTAGGAACTATATTTAGTTGTGGATTAATATACATTTTTGTAACCTAATCAGTGACATCTCCAAGCAGTCTCTTCACCAAACGCCTACAGCTACATTGATAAAGCAAATAAGGAAATTAGCTTGTTCACTGAAGGCTGCTGTGATTATCACCTCCCATTTCATACCTAATGCTCTCCATCACACAATGATCCGCTTAGCCACCCATTGTTTCCAAGCAGCTCAGATTCTTCCGTAAATCCCCTTCTTTACTATTCATCTCTGAGGTGGGGGTAGAGCGGGATGATAATGTCAACTTTTCCGTTCACTTATTGACAGGCAGCCCTCTCACAGAGAGTTATTTTCTAAAGAGCGTTTTTCAGCCTTCAAACTGCAACATTTAGTCTATCCGCCCCATTAGACGCTGACCTTCACACTAATGCCGACCCGGCGGGCAACGCACCTGATAAAAACATTTCACTGCAGAGCTCACAGAGACATATAAAGCGATACATTTAGAGATATACAAACACTCCTTCAAATTGCTTTGATTAGATGTGAGGAAACTCGTAGAATACCCATGACTCCGTGGCAATGATGTTGATTCAAATCAATGACTCTCTTTACCATCTGCTGGTTCCTTGACCTCAACTTTTTTGCTAATGCTACTTTTCTAAAGTGCATGTGCGTTCCACCTGCCACTCATGCAGCGAATGTGTGAAATACATCCTGACCCTGAATGTGGCTTCTCCTTCACACCAGTTATCCAATTTCCTGACCTCACCTGTCTGCAACACATCCTCAGAAACAGAGCCGGCTGCAGTCAGAGTTGCAGAGGTCACATGGTGCGGAGGTTCACGGTCTCTCATCTGCAGCTTTATCTTCAATGGAGATTCAGTTATGTGCTCTCTATCATCAGAGGATTTTAGCATATATATGAGCATCTGTCTCTCAAACACAACTGCTGAACAATCACACCTTGTGATCTACTCCCCTGCTTTAATGTCCTTAATGCCAGCACAACTGCTTAAAATACAATTGTCACCATATACAGTGTATCTGATCTGAAGCTCTTTCACAAGTCTATAAAATCGTTTTTTATCACAGGATCTGGTTGGATTGATTAAAAACAACAGCTTCGGCATTCTTCCTCTGAGCTGTTTTTCTTCTGCTTGAATTCCTAAATGGAAATCCAATTTAGCCATCCATCACTCTTGCACTATAATTCTTCAAACGGCTGAACGAGTTGAACCATTTGCAGGCTCCGACAGTATTTTGAAGAGTGGTTAAATGGTGAAAACACACCCGGATGTTAATGTTGAGATTATTGCCGTATTAGCAGCTGTTTTTTAGGCTGTTTCTCAGAGTCAAAGCTGCTCCAGAAGCAGAGGAAATCCCATTTGGGATGTTAAAATTCAATTTGCAGAGATAAAGCAGCAAAGCTTTGTCAGTGGAAGTTGACATGTAAGTCAACGTGTGACATGTAGCTTGTATTGTGAGGGCCATGCTGTGTCCTGATTACAGCACTCCTTCATTGATTTAGATTTACTAATAACTTAAATAATAACGAGTGTTGGAAATGGGGGTGTGGATTTTGAAAAAACATTGACATTCACAAGGGCTGGAAGGGACAAAACACAATTGAGTTGCATCATGGTAATGTAGATCCAGGGTTTATGCAGCTTGACTCATACAACCAACCATACAACATTTCTGCCTCAGTCGCTTAGATTTCAAGCATGTGTCTCCCAAATGTTACCAGCAATTTTTTGAAGTGCAATACTAAACTGGAGTGCACCCTCAATATTCATATTTTTTAATATTCTGGTTTGTGCTTCTCATTGCAGTTAAATCAAAACAGTTTCCTCCTGCTGAATGTTTTCACAATTCAAACTGAAAATCTCATTACAGTATGAAACCCTAAATACACACACAAGAAAGATCATCAGATCTGAAAAGATCTTTCAACACAAGTGGCTGCTAACTAATGAAAATGCTACAGAAGAGAGGATATGTCCCACAAACACTAAGGATGTAACTGTTCAGCATTGTCCTTCTGATGTGTTCAAATGCAGGCCTACAGAGTAATGGTAAAGGACTGTGAATCAGAATCAGAATACCTTTAATAGTCCCACAGAGGGGAAATGTGCATTGTTATAGCAGAAAGAGCCAAAGACAGCTTAAGGTTACACCAAGATACTAAAAAAACAAAGTGATGGGATACAGCGTTCCCTCCACATATCGTGTCCCCCTCTTCATATGGACACACTGACTGAGCTGGAGGCCGCCAGCATGATGTAAAGAGACTGTGCTGGTGCCCTGCAGCCCTCAGGTTCACAGGATTCACCTTTCTATCATCTCCACTCTGATTTAGATCCTACAGCTCCATGAGCAGAAAAATCAATTTGCACCTGATTAATCTGCATTCATGAATTAAAGAAATGTGTATTTAATTACTGAGGATATTCCTCTACACACTGTAGGAAGAGCACTGTTACTTCCAATCCATAATAAACTAACACATTTGGACTAATCAGTGTTAATATATCAGCGTGCTGTTTTTACTTTGTGATTTCAGGGAGGGTTTCCTTATCCTGTTTGAATTACATGACTTTTTAGGATAAATTAAATCAGACAATAATTGAGTTTTTCTCTTCTTTCTGCTGTTCTGTTCAGGGTGATCTGTAGGTCTTTAACCTCTGACTGCTGTCCCCAACTTCACAAATGTTCACAATATTATTCGAACCCACAGACCTTCATTTGTGTACCAAATGAAAACACATCTCGATGTATCTATCTGATCAAATGACGCAGCTATTAAAGTGTGCAGCTTCCTGTAAGCGTCACATACTGTAGCTACAATGTGTTGGAACAAACACACTGTATTCAAACATAGTTATAAAATATGTTTTTCCTACTTTATAGTAGCAAATAAAGGGGGAAATCTAAGGGTAATCTAAAAAGTTCCATTATAGAATATTTTTGACAAAACAATTAATTTTTTTACAAAAGTAAATCAACTGTTAAAAGAACATTTACCGTGTCTCTGTTTTTCATTACATTCTTATGGACACACCACTTCCACATTTAGATTAACTATCCTATATGAATAATTGAATAACTGCACATACCCACACCTAGAGTACACACACGAACACACACCCATGTGGGTCAGGTCAGAAACAGCTGACACTGTACACACACATGGTTCTGTGTGGGGAGCAGTGATATTTGGAACTTTTCAAACAGCAACAAGTTACAGGTCACTTCTTAAGTATCATCCTGAAATGACTTCCACCAACTGGCAGCTTTTCACAACACAGGTGTGTACCAACTCTTTGGACTCTTGCGCTATTGTTCCTTTAAAAGCAAGTCAGAAGTGGAAGTGTCCCACACGTGAGGACAGGGAGGAAGAGTCTCCAACAGGTCGGAGGGGAGAGCAAAAAGCTTCATGGGAATAAAAACACAAACTTTTACCGAGCAGAAATTTTAAAAAAGCAGCTCACCAAATCTCAAGACGTGTGGCATCCCATGAGAAAATCCCACAGAGTGCAGCAGCAGCAGCAGGAGCCTGACGGAGCTCCGGACTCTCGCAGTGAGGATGAGCAGGGAGGTGATCTTCATGGTGCTGCTGAGTCGCGCGGGAGCTTTATTCCCAGAATCCGTATATTCCCCAGAAGTGTTTTCTCTCTAACGTGAAGCAGGGCGGCTGGGCACCACCGGCGGGCAGAGTAACGCTCTCCCCAACATCCATTCAGCAGAAAAACAGCACTGCGTGTCCAGCTCACTGCGCCAAGGAGAAGCAGCCCTCCGACTCAGCTGATGGTGATGGAGGAGGAGGTGGCGGCGGAGGTGGCTGGGCATCCATGTTAGGCAGGGCAGAGCTTGAAGAAATCCATCTACTGAAAGACAGAGATTGGAGAGGGGGTGAGATCCAGCGCGAGAGTGTGTGAGAGCGGAGCGGCGGTGTGTGTGAGCTCCTCCTGCTGCACTGCCGCACACACTCTGACGTCGCGCCAGTGGGGGAGCGCACAGGGGGGACCGGGCATGTTCCTGCTGACCACACTTTCGCCTATATCACCAGCCGAAAACCAGCTCATGCACTCTCCCCGCCTCCCCTTCCTCCCTTTTCCCCATGTCAGTGCACAGATTTTCCCCTTCGTTCCGGTCCAATGGCCGTTACTGTCCGCCCGTGCACGGAAGTGTACGAGCCGATCTATGAATGTGAAAACATCGGCTGTTTGATCGGAGTCACTCAGGCTTGGACTCATGTGAAACCGAGCTGTCAGTGTACACCCAGCATGATGAATAGCCTCAGCCCGCTCTGTTTCACTGTTCTGTCTGCTGAATTATTACTTTTTTTATTTTATACTTTTCCCTGCGAGTCACCCTGTACAGCCTGTTAGATCAGAGACAGCCACGAAGATTTTAATTCAATTGATCTTGATCGCATATCCGCTCCTTTCTATGACTTGAATTACGCGCTGTGAAAGGCGCAGACATTACAGTCATGGTCAAAATGTTCCTCTATTTCTGTGGCCTCTTAATTAAACAAATCTCAAAATGCAATAACCATTTCATGCGCATATGGGTTAGTTTTACTGGAAGCACGTTTTATTTTCAAGGTCGGCACATGTGCATGCAAGAGTTTCTGGTCACATTCTGGTTGTTTAATCTGATGCATAATTTCGAAATATGATATTCCTTGATTCAACTTCCACATTAAGACTGGATAGAGAGTGGTGCACTTTACATTTGTAAAGCTCAAGCTGATTCAAACAAGGAGCAAATAAAAAGATTGCTCATGTTGCACTAAATTAAATAAACAGTGATTTCAGAAAAACGTTGAGACATGTCTTCCTGAAATATGGTCAGATCTGATTTCAAACAGTCTCTCAGGATAATAAACGACCAGGCCACAGCTGATGGAATTTGCTTTAAACCAGTCTCAGCTTGGAGGACTTTTCAGCACCACGGACAGAGACTCCATTTAAATCAGTGTGTGTGAGAGAGTGTGTGTGTGTGTGTGTGTGTGCTTCCAATGTTCCAGCAGCACAGACAGCGGCTCCGCGGCCCCTTATGTTCCCATTTATTTCTGACAGCTCCCCCTGCTCGTTTGCCTCATTAATTAGCAGCGGGGCATTGTGTTTGGACCCAATCCATGTAATGATACAGTTAATGCCTAAAGGTTAAATATTCTTCCACTATTGCGCCTGCATTCACATTAAGCATTCATTTATTATAGCCAACACCCAAATAAATACCCAGGCTGACTGCCTAACAGTTTTTCAGAAATATGTTAATTGTATGCACAGGCCAAATGTGATTTTAGAAATAGAATTATAAGTTGCACTTGGAACAGCATGCAGAGGAACTTGTGGAAGTTCATTTTTTGTTAATATACTTTTTTTTTTACAGGCGCTTCTTTTGGAGGGTGTCAGTTCGTTTCCTGAGCCAATATGTGACTGATGTAAGAATTGAAAAACGTGTCTGGGATTTGATTGTTTCCAGCGTGCAATAAGAGAATCGTCACAGTGTTTATAAAGCTCACAGAGGTCATAATAAGGGGGAGATCCTGGGAAATAAGAAGACAAAGCCGCAGTTCCGAGAGCCGTGCTGCCGGGTTAGCAGGTGAGAAAAAAATTGACTCCGGTGTGATTTCCTTTTACAGATAGAAAAACAGCTGAATAATTGTCCTTCAGTATATGTAAAACAACGGGGTTTAAACCAAGCTAAGCTGAAGCCTTCCACTCAGCAACGCAGCGCGATGATAAAGTTGATTTAAAGCTAATGGGCTCATCAGCTGTGGGATTTAAACGCGCGACTCGTCTCCGTGAGCTCCCCATCCAGCCCCATTATCTGCGGATCACTCATAAAAGGGGGTTGACTGAAGGCATTTAACAATCCTCATAACCCCCCAGCAGCGAAGCCTTGAGCCCGGGGAGGAGGAGAGGAGGAAGAAGGAGGAACCCAAAAAGGTGCCAAGCGTCTCCAAATAGAGGTCGGCCAAAGACGCGGGAGGTCACACATCACCAAGCCTATTAAACCGCACGTCGGAGGCTATTTCTCGCACATGTTTGTGTTATTTTCCTCTGGTTAAAGTCGGATCTGCTTCTAGGAACTCACGGATAAACTTCACACCTGGCTGAGAGGTGCGTAACGGGGTTTTCTGCGCGCTGTGTGAAAATCTCATCCTTTCCAAATAACAGTAGCCTACCTGAAAACCTCAAACACATAAGGCAGTAGCAGCATGTTAATATATGTGAAGTTTGAAATAATGGACTTACCCTAGGTAGAGCTGGAGCACGGAGAGTCGCCGGAGCAGCACAAAGAAGTTGGTTTGTTTCTATTGAGGAGCCGCGGCACTTCCCCCGCTCCTGCATCTGGCGCTGAGCTCCGGCCGTAGGGGAGACACGCCTCCTGTCGGACGGCAGGACGCACTGCTTAAAGCAACAGGGGGGGGCACACCGGACAGCGGACTCACTGGCACCGAGGCTGCAGATTCCCCCGGCGGAGGAGACTGGTTGTCAGGTTGGACTGAAGCACATCACACTGCTTTACCCGCGGATAGTTCCTCCCCTGTGGACATGAGCAAGAAAAGTATTGCATTGTAGACCTTAGACTACAGTTTAAATACAGAGGTGTTAGTAAAAGTGTGGCGCTGTCCATGAATGGGTGATTCTCAGTCAGATGTCAGCAATAAATCGTTTAATTATAGTAATATCTAGCCTTCTCATTGAGCTGTCACTCCCCTATAATATAGAATTGTACATAGTGTTAGCAGGATGCAGTTTAATGTAGCTACATCTATGACAATAGATGTTACTGCAGGTTTACGGATTAAATCCCTCTGTTTACTCAGAGGAGTAACATGGAACTATTTAAATTCTTCAGGCAGATTGGATTATTGTTCATAGGATGGAGTTTCATTTCAATTCCCTAACACAGTTTATGAAGTGTGTTTAAAAGTGTTTGGTGTGGAGGTTGAACATAGTAAATATGTTGTCAGAAGCAAAAAAGCAAAAAGTTATCAGTGTAGTTTGCAGTGTTAGAGTCTGGCAGGTTTTACTAAGTAATACAGATGCAACATAAAAACTGCCTCGGGTTTGGTAATTTGACTACAATCGTAAAATCCCTTTTAATACAATCCAAAACAGAGGACCAGTAAACACATATTTTGTCTTAAAAGGATTACTCATGTTTAACTTCATAGTTACAAGGTTACATACAGAATATTTTCAAATGTCTAAAACAATTTCAAAATAATGCTCATTGAACAGATGATCATTGAAAGCTCTCTGAATGTTGCCGTTTACAGATGAGACTTTCACAGGCAGCAGAGGGTAAACCCAGAGGAACAGTGTTGCTTATCTTAAATGATCTTTATGTCACCCACCGTTCTTCTGAGACTGAACTTTTGTACAGTTTGCATTTGTAACAGAATCACATCACCTTTCAATAAGTTAATTCAATGCCACATGTTCAGTAGACAATCCTAAGCAAAGCAATAAGCAAGACTGGAAGAAGCAAATCAATAAGCAAAACAACACAGCAAAGCAAAAACTGAACAAAACAGAAGCTAAAAACTGAACAAAACAGAAGCAAAAACTGATCAAAACAGAAGCCAAAAACTGATCAAAACAGAAGCCAAAAACTGATCAAAACAGAAGCTAAAAGCTAATCAAACCAAAATTACACAGAGCAAAACAATTATACGCAAAACTGTAGCAGGTGAACCTCCAAAAAGGTAAAATGTAGGTTAAAAATGGCTCACCATGCTGCATACAAACAATTAATTTAAATGTTGTGCTACTAATGCCTAGAGGTACAAGGCTTTACCAAATCACTGCAAAAACAATGGTAACCAGGACAAACTGGAAGCAAGCAGCAAGTGAGCATAACATAATACACACTGAGGAGACCATTGTATCCATGTCTTAAATGTTCTTCCTAACTGTAACACCAACCATGACAAACAGAGCCAAAGGCCAACAGGTGGGTTTAATAAGCAGCCCTGATGAGGGGCGTGGTTGGGGGAGGAGTAAGTCAGTCTTGAGCTGCATTCAAGAGCACTGTACTGTGTTTGGGAACAAACCACTTATTATATGGAGCTTTGATTTGATTTGAAACCACACGACACAAGTCCTACATTTATCAGTCCTTATTTAGAATGTATTGTCGCTCTGTTGTCTGTTTTTTTATGTTGTTGCAGCTTTTGAGGTTGACATTTATTTTAATTTCAGGTCACTGCTGTACGGTGGTAGACAAGTGCAAATGAGCTACAATGGCCCAAAACACTTCCATTAGGAGAAACACACCGCAACATCAGGAACTTTGTAAATATAAAACATAAATATGATTTTTTTAAAGTTGTTAAAAAAGGAGAACCAATTTGAAGAAACATGTGCAGCACTAAAAGCGCTGAATAAACGAAATGCTGCAAAAAGCTCAAAACACAAGGGGAACGGGGACACAAAAAAGTGACAAACACAGTTGGGACCAGAGCACTTGTTTACATTCAGGAATTATAAAGTTGGCCAACTGTCACTGTTGCCATCTTTATATGTTAGTCTGTTTCATAATTGTGTTTTGGCATGTTAAATGAGTGGGTAAGCTACGTTAGCTAGCTTGCTTCCAGCAGATCTGCAATGATATCAGAAGGAATCATGCAATGTTTCTTCATTTGCATGTGTTTTGGCACATTTGTCTTCTTTTTTATTTGCCTCGTTTTTGAAAGTGCAGCGCATTTCTCTTAATGTAAATATTCTGGGTCTTTCTAAAGCTTTTGCATCTGTCGGCCACCGTAGAGGACACTAAATGTTATAAAAGCCTGAAGTCAATGCAGGAAAAAGTCTAACCATGGAGCATGTTGCACAATACATTTAGTCATAACATGTAACAAATAAATGAAGGACTCTATCTGGGTGCCAAGAAGTATTTTCTGTTTCAATTTGTGTTCAGAGAAGCAGGGGACACTATATTGACGTCAGGTGAGATAATGTCGTTCAATTCTGAAAAATCTGCATTCATCTTGCTTGACGAAGAAACAAATGAAATGCTTGGCCAAGTCACTCAGATTCAACACCTGAATAATAGACTTAAATAACATTATTATTTTTTTGCAGCTCAAAATAAACACTCCTCATTTTGTGTCAGGAAATTGGCCAATCAGAAGGCATCAGGGGAACAAAGGGAGGCCATCAGACACAGGTAACCGCCACAAGATATACATTTTAGTGTTGAAGGAGCACATCCCTGCAGTAATGGTGGCCTGATCTGAAGCCAGAGTCTGGAGCAGTAATGAAAGGGAGCTTTGATCACCCCCCACACACACACCCCCCCCCCCCCCCCCCCCGTGTGCAGCATGAAAAGTTGAATTGTGGGGCTACAAATAAATAGTCAATGACAGCTATGTGATTCAACAACCTCTACTACTCTCACCCAAGAGACATAAAGGGGGCTGGAATCTCTGCACATGAGACAAATAAAATACAATAAGATAAAACTAGATACAATAAGGTTTACCTGATGTGGATTTCTTAATATAACCTGCCCAGAGAATTCATCATTTTCTGTGTTGACATTCCTGCTGTTGACAATGTGAAAAAAAGGTACCTCAGGTATTGCTCTGCTGCTTCTTTAGTTTTTGTTCTGTCCTTCTATGTCATGATGCACAATAACCATAAACAACCCTTGTATTCCTCCATCTCTCAATCCTTAAGTGAATTACTTTACGTGACGTACCTTTAACGGTAAGGGTTTTTCAATAACACTGATTAAAAAAAATGTAAAACATAGTTAAAAATGATGTTTTACATTTTGATTTTCTATTATAATATAATTTATTGTACGTTTAAGTGTTGTCACCCAACTGAAAATGTAAGTATCTGACTAACATGTAAAAAAAATATTATGGACAAAGGGTATTGTGTTTATTGCCCAGTTTAATTATAATAAAATGTATTTAGTCACACGCTGTTGTTTTTGTTTATTTTTATCTACATATCATAAACTAAACCCCTGTCTGTCAGGGGCTGAGGAGGGCACTGGGGGTCTGCCCTTAAAATCTACCTAGAGCGTTCCCCGCATTACCATTGTAATTAAATATGCATTTTATGTTTTTTAGTAAGATTTTAAGTAGGTTTTTCAAGGCAAAATATGTCATAAGGATTTACCCGCTACAGTTGTTAGATCCTGATTACATTTTTAACAATCAAAACTAATTTGGGGACAGACTTACAAAACATTCTCATTAACTGACTACAGAAACATCAAGGAGCCAGATGTCAGGGAAACAGAAGTAATGTTTTTATGAACAAAGTTGTTTTATGCTGGTGTTTTCTATGGCTTTGAGAGCAAAACACATGTTCCTGTAAATCAGACATTGACACTGCGTTTTGTGCATCTGTTCTCTTCAATCTCTCCTTGATTATAGCCCTGCTACTCTTCCCTACCCAGTTAAGCTGCAATTGCAGTGCATGCTACCTCCTGAATGTGTAACTGTTACTGTAAATGGGTTTTAAACAGCTGCGACACGGAGAGAGTCCAGTAGCTCATGATGTAACCGGTTCACATAGAAACCTACAGGTGCTACTCAGGATCTGCAACACTGCAGAGGATATAAAGAAAGTTGAGCCCTGTGATATCACAATGCATTAGTAAGGAGGAGGAACCATATATGTGCTGTGGCTCAGGAGGTGCTCTGCAGTCTACATGTGGAAGTGTCCTTGGGCAATGTAAACTGTATGGAGTGTTTGAGTGGGTCACTCTGCCTCTGAATGAATGTGTGTGAATGAGTGAACACTGACTTAAAAAGCGCTTTGATGGGTAAAGACTGGAAAAGCATTATATAAAGACCGTTTATTATCACAGAGCCTACTCTACAATGTGTGTACATTATATTCAAACTGGAAACAGCACTAAACAAAGTCACTTGTACAAATTAAGCAGGAAAAATGTATAGGTCTAGACATAAGGAAAATGCTTTATTAACTCAAAATGATCCCATATTTTCCTAGTGATAAACAGAAGAAAAGGGATGAAAGAAAAGGATATGATATACAACTACTGTAAAACATTTAACTTTGAACTTTACTCAATTAATTCTATGGCTTGAGTAACTTTATAATTTAAGATGTTTTTGCATTTTTTAATATATTTTTTTCTTGTCTTTGGTTACTTTGGGTTTTCTTTTGTATAGAGTATGTTGATACAACCGAATAAAAATATTATGCAAAACAATCAATAGGTTTGTATACATTTCTGAAACTAAATAAATACAACTTACAAATACAAATATGATATTTTGTTGTATATTAAACTTGCCACAGCATATACAAGGACAGCTTAGTCTTTTATCAACTAGCCGAGTGTAAGATTAAAAAAAGGGCTCGTGTAACAACTATATTTCTAACATTTAAGAAACTTTCTTAATATATCTCAAATAAATTGAGAGTTTTTATATTTAGTTTTAAATGTTTACGTTTTCTAATATTTGGTACTTTGGTATGTTTTATACTTTAAATACATTTAGCTCATTATACTAACTATTACTTGAGTAACCATTTCAAAGCAGGACTTTTACCAGAGTATTTTTACATCATGGTTAAATTACTTTTACTTAGTTATAGGATCTCAATACTTCTTCCACAACTGCTGCAGAGACTTCTGAACTTTTTCTTGTATTGTGGTATTATTACTATGAGCATTGATTTGTTTGTGTCTCCACTGTTAGGAAGATGAATGCTCATTGGTCGGCAGAGTGAGGCTGCTGGTCTGTCGGGTCACACAGGGGAGAGATGTGTGCTGGACAAGTCATAAAGACAGAGGGTCTTTATGACTGTGACTCATTGTAATTCTCTTTACAGTCTATCTTTGCTCTGCCTCAGTGTGTCGGGGTCTGTGCAGAGGTAAAGTCTTGCTTCTGGTTGTGTGTGTGTGTGTGTGTGTGTGTGTGTGTGTGTGTGTGTGTGTGTGTGTGTGTGTGTGTGTGTGTGTGTGTGTGTGTGTGTGTGTGTGTGTGTGTGTGTGTGTGCGTGTGTGTGTGTGTGTGTGTGTGTGTGTGTGTGTGTGTGTGTGTGTGTGTGTGTGTGTGTGTGTGTGTGTGTAACCGAGAGGAATCAGCCAGTGGAGTGCTCTCACTGCAGGCATTTCTAGCCCATCTCTGATAAGCCGCGTCACTGCTGCAGTCACCAGTGCACTTCTCTCAGGCTGACACCCTGACATGTAAAAACCATCAAGTGTCAGACTTAAAAGGGTCAATTTTAATATATTCAGCCACAGACAGAATTGGTCTACCGCCCTGTCAAAGTGCTTTTATAATTGCTTTAAAATCTCTCCCAGCTGGAAGTTCTATAGAGTCAAGTGGTTCTGTTTCAGCCTTTCATTCTGCCACGGACTCGTTTTGAGTGATTTACTGTTTCTGAAAACAAATCAAGAAGCTAATGAAGTAAGCAGTCCAAATGGAGCTGGGATCTTCAGCCTTTATTCACTGAAGGACCTCCGCTTCACTTTTTCCAAAGACCTTCTAGAAGAAATATAGGGCTTTGTGTCAGGGGGTTGGGGAAACAGGACCCAATTGCAGTAAAACAAAAGGGAGGCAGGTATGGGTCCAAACAAAAGGCGAGCTTTATTTGAATTAAAGCTCTAATTTCAACCAAAAAATAACCACACCAACACTAACCAGGGGCCACCAGGAGCAGACAGACGGACAGGCCGGAACAGGCAGGTAACATGTACAACATCAGGTAGCAAACGACAACGACTGAACAAGAGACAAAAGGGGAACCAAGACTAAACACACAAGGCTAATCGAAGACTTCACACAGCTGGAGAGGGGAGGAGAAACACAGGGGCAACAGGTGAACACAATGACACAATCAGGGAAAGGAGAGAAACTAAGACAGGGAGTGAAACTTAACATGACACAAGAGGGGAAAACCTTCCAAAATAAAACAGGAAACAGACACAAAACAAGGATCATGACACTTTGAGTTGAACTAGCTACAGGTGAAATGATTCCTAAACCGGGTTGAACCTGGTCAAAACCAGGCTCAGGACTGGCCCACTAGAAAGGAGTCAGATTAATATAAAATAAATACAATAAAAAGCTATAAATGTTTTAAATAAATGTAGATGTTGGATGACACCTGATACTGTAAATCCCAGATGATTCAATAAAAAGCTATTACTTTCAAAAATATGTTTTATTATACAAATATATTTTGTATATGTTTTACAAAGTCTCAGTTTGATTTATGCATTTTCATTCATTCATTTACACAAACTTATAGGAGAACACGATATGTTCTGCCTGCTGAAAGACAGTACATGTTCTACTCATAGCAAAAACGGTTTACTTTTACAGTTAGAATACATTTAAGACTATAAATTAAGGACATATTTGAGGCTCGCCAAATAAACCATGAAGTATCTGAGTGGGATTTAATTTCATCAGGGGAATCACTGCACTTATTTTGAAGCTGTGTCATCAAACACATAACAACAGACAGAGATAGTGATGGAAACGCAGAGCAGATCCATCTCTTTCCAGTGAGCCACTTCAAAAAGGTTGAATCAATTCAACAGTAACATCTACTGTACTGATGAACGTTCAACATTTAACATATCAACACATCTTTGGGGAATTGTCAGGTAAAACACAAGCCATCATCAGTAACTACTGCAATTTCAGTTTTTCTTAGGTACATTTGGAGAAGTATTACAAATCTTGCTGTTGCTGGTGTATGAGTTTGGGGAGTAACAGATTACATGTAATTGGATTATGTAAGAATTATATAAAAACAAGAAACATTTAAAACATCTGATCAGATTACTGTGACATTTTTAAAATGGGGATAACTAGTGGGATAACAATGTTACAATACATTTTAAAATAAAGTCAATGCATTATAGGTTGACACACTAAAGGAGTTTTTATTTAGGCTGCTTTCATATTTCTTAATTTTAGATATCTTTTTTTTTAGGATGGACACTTGATTTATTAAACAAAAATACTTAGTTTGCTTTTAATTAAATATTAAGCTTAAACAGCATTTGTACTTCTAACTATATATCCTGTAGGCCTAATATATTGTTTAATAGGACAGTTTCTGATACAAAATGTCTTTGTCACGTTTAATGTCTAATGATTATAAATATGTTTTCTTTAGTAACCCTCCAAAACTGGTGTATAAGAGAGTATGCTTTCTTTCATGCCTGCTGTTTTTTACACTTCTCTGTTGCCTATTACAGTTAAACATCACAGTCCCCTTCAAATGGTGACATCTATGAATGTTGCAGCCAAAGTTAGAACTATTTCCTGTCCTGTTTCTGTGTTTATTTCAAATAGAGAGTGAATTTCTGTTGTGTCCCACACAATAAAGTAAACATCACTGTGTCCTTGGAGTCGGGCCTGTTCCGACATCTAACAGCAAAATCCTGATGACTCTCACGTCTCTGCTTGCAGCGACACCGTACTGTCCCCATCGCTGGGCTTTCATAGCCCGTCAGTGAGGAAACAAATACTCAGTAACCATACAAATCAGCTCCAGCGCTGAGGTAAACAACCAGGCCTTTCTTCTCGGAGGGCTTTCTCAATGTCACTGCAAATTCACTGCCCAGTCATCTGTTCAGAGCCTCGCAGACACTTTTGATATTTTGATAGTTTGTGGGTTTTCTGTAATGCAGACAGAGGGCTGACAGTTAGAATAAGATCCCTGTCATGTCCCCTATTGAGTACAGGGTTTGTTACATCCCACAATACCAAAATGTTTGAATGGAGTAAGTGCCATGATGATGAATTTGGTGCTGGGCGGCCTTAACGGTCCTAATAAGAGGATCATTTTAGAGCTATTATTAAAAATAAGATGTAAATTGAACATCAAAATGAAAAATGATATTGCATGATGCCAATTTGACCAACAAATAGTCCTCATTCTGCATTTAAAAACTAATTTCAAATTTCATTTAAAGCTTACAATGAGTCCGAAATATTCGGAATCACTCAAATGTAGTGGGCATCTTCCACTAAGATACACAACTACAAAATTCCCTCCTTTAGTGATTATTCCTCTGAGATTGTCCCACACGAAATAAGCTCAGGTGACAAACACAGTAGTGCCCACTGTAATGACGGGAGCAAAGGGAGTCATGTGACAGGATAGGTCAAGTGATGTCGTTGTACAGCAAGGGCGGATGGCTGTGTCATCAACCTTTAAACCAGAAGACCGCTTTCTGTTTCTGCTTTTTCAACCATCCAATAATGCAATGTGCAGCATGTGAGGGACTTAATGAACGCATACTTTTATTCTCCTTTTTTCAATTGCTTTTTGTAAGCCTTTGATGAGAATAACTTATTTTCTTTTTTTTGGTTGTTTGGAGGATTTTGTGAAATAGCCACAGCGTGTCTGAGCATTTACAAACATCAGCCCTCCAGTTTAACAAAGTCCATGGATTTTAAGGAATCGATCATCCAATCAATCCATATTATGTATCTCAATAATGAATGAAATTGACAAAAAGCAGTTTCTTCGACAAATAACAAAGCTAATAAATCTGACTAAAAGCTAAACCCTTCCAAATGATTCAGCAAAGTACACAACTTTGGGCCTTGTTAGGGGTTAGAGATAATGTCATAGTATCATTACAATGGATAAGCCTAAAATGAAACGTGTAATTAAAGGCAAAAAATTATAATGTTATCCTTTGTTTTATTAACTATCCTACCCCCACATCACATTTGGCATTGAGCTAAGCCAAGCTGCAGCTTGAATATGCTTATCCATAGCTAGAAGTACTCCAATGTATATGAAGATGGACAATGTGTCATTACCATCCAGCTATAGAAAGTCAGACTCTATTGTTTCCTTTCATTTCATTACATTTATTTATAAGACAAATTAAGACAGACAATAATACCATACATGGCAGATCGGAGTTGAACTGAACATTTTATTGTAACCGCTTAACCCTAACCCCCCCATCAGAGAACCTAAATAGTATAAATACTGTATATCTAAAACTACAAGACGTTAATTACCTGTACTCTGTGCTCCATATTGGCTTTTTCTGCGTTCTCTTTCCATGTCTTTAAATATCCAGCGAAAGAGAACAGCAGAAAAAGACAGACAGGAAGTAAACACTAACAGCAACACAGAATGGGCTCTGGCAGTGTTTAAAGACTGATAAAGAAAATGTGATCAGACTTGGACAGTTACAGAAAACCAATCAGTGCTGTCTTGATTTTGAGATACGTTGCTGTTGCAGTTCCAGCCGTTGGTACGCAGTGGGACGGACTACTTTTTCTTAGCAAACACATTCAAATAATTTTTAAATCAAGAAAATCCTTTTAAATCATTATTGTAAGTCAAGTCATTGATTTACTTAGTATGCGGCCGTGTATTAAGTCAGATAATGTGCAGCGAGGCGGTCATTGAAGGAAGAACACAGACAGCTGATCAGTGAGCTGGATCACTCAGCTTTTGTCGGATCCATGATCACCTATTTTTTTTTTTTCATTAATGACCGCCTCACTGCACATTATCCCTAACATATCACCTTTCTTACACACTTCTAAGATCTTTTTCATATGGATTCCAAGAGAGTTGGAGCCTTTAATAATGGTCCACATTTCTCTCCCCCTCTCCCCTCTTGTAGTGTAATGAGGCCTGGAGCACAGCATTGGCGATTACAGGAAGACATGAACACAGAGCGAGCGAAAACATTGCCTGAGAAAAAATCAGGTTATCTGCCACCCCACACAATTTATAAAAAACACACAGCAACATCTCAAACCCTCGTCAAAATAATTACGTGAAATTGCAGGTTGTATAATACATGTTTTTCATTGATTGCAGACAACAAATATTTTGGGGGGGGATTGGTTCTTGTCATTTCAGCAACACAACACTCTCATTAAAGGCAAATCAGCAAGGTGAGACGGATAAAGAGACGGTGCTCTGAGAGTTGATGACTCACTGCCACTGAGAACACAAACAGTCTTCTCCTGCGACTCAAATCATTCGTTCTGTTTCCAAGAAAAAACCCTGACCTGTCGTGCCTGGTTAACTGTATGGCTGTGCTTGGAAATAAAAAACGGGGATTTTATTTTTCCATGTAAAGTTCTGAAGTATGGAGATATGGACCATGACGTTGTCAGTGGATAGGGAGGCACCAGTTCAGTCCCCTAAGAGCCAGAGCCTACAGGTAAGTTATGTATGATATACCACTCCATCTGAAATTGTAACATCACGTCATGTTTGTTAATTTAGTCATGTTCAGTCATCAGGTTTATGTTACATGTTTAGTTTATAGTCCATTTGCTTTTAGTCATGTTATTTAGGTTACAGTTCATGCACTTCCTGTTTCGTTTTTTACTTGCCTTTCGTCTGTTTCAGAGCCTTGACTTCCTGCCAATGTGTGCTTTCCCACCTGTGAGGTTGTCAGCCCCTCCCTTGATTGTTGCCACCTGTGTCCCCTAACCCCTTATATAGCCCTCGGTTGCGGTCAAATTGTCAGTTTATCTTAGGAAGGTTCCTAACGGAGTGAAATGACCCGTAAGAACCTCAGTAGCATCCATGATAAAAGCTGTTTGAATTCTCTAGATGATAGGAAAGGAGCTCTGAAACTTCCATCATAACATGCTTTAGCTTAGGAAACACTGGAACTTCCTTTACGAAAGGAAAGGAGAAAATGCTGTCCCACAACTTTTACCATGACACAACATTCGGTCGTTCACTGAAACAACCGATCGTGACAGAGAAATGCGTATCATGAAAGTTACGGTGCCTATCAAGCAATTTAAAACTTATGCCACAACTTGTAAATGCTTTGTTTTGAACGTTCAGCTCTGTATTAATCAAAAGGAGAATATGAACTTTTTTTTACTGAAATTATGAAATAAAGTCCACATTTCACAGTGTTTGTCACAGGGGGAAAAGCATAAGTTTAAATTTCCTTTTTTATTTACGTGCAATTCCAACCAAGGTGGAGTCGAACTACAAGGGCTCCAACGCCAGAAATATGTGGTCTGGACTAAAAACAATAACAGACTACAAAAGGACAACGAGTGGTGCTGAGGAAGTGTCTGCATCTCTCCCAGATGAACTGAACACATTTTATGCACGCTTTGAGAAGCCCCCGGCTGTGGAGGCACCAAAGGCCCAGGATCCATGCTCAATGGTTTTAACCAGTGCAGATGTGTGTAGATCTCTGAAAAGAATCAACACACACAGGGCTCCAGGACCTGATGGTATCCCTGGCCGTGCTCTCAAGGTGTGTGCAGTTCAGCTGGCAGATGTGTTCACAGACATTTTCAATAGGTCACTGCTCCAGTCTGTAGTCCCCACATGCTTTAAAGAGTCCATCATTGTCCCTGTCCCCAAAAAGACAAAACCCATCTGCCTCAATGACTACCGCCCAGTTGCACTCACCTCCATCATCATGAAGTGCTTTGAGCGGTTAGTCAAAACTTTTATCACCTCCTCCCTCCCTGACTCACTGGACCCCCTGCAGTTTGCCTACAGAGCAAACAGGTCCACGGATGATGCCATCTCCCTCACCCTCCACACTGCCCTCTCCCACCTGGACCAGAGGAACACTTATGTGAGAATGCTGTTCATTGACTACAGTTCAGCATTCAACACCATTGTGCCCTCCAAGCTCATCATTAAGCTCAGGGACCTTGGGCTCAACAGCGCCCTCTGTGACTGGATCATGAGCTTCCTGACGGGCAGATCCCAGGCAGTGCGGATGGGGAACATCACATCCTCCACCTTGACCCTCAACACCGGAGCCCCTCAGGGTTGTGTGCTCAGCCCTCTCCTCTACTCCCTGTTCACGCACGACTGCGTGGCCACACACAGCTCCAACACCATCATCAAGTTTGCTGACGACACGACCGTCATCGGCCTGATCACAGACGGCGACGAGACGGCGTACAGAGAGGAGGTCAGAGCCCTGACATCTTGGTGCCAGGACAACAACCTCCATCTCAACGTCAGCAAAACAAAGGAGCTGATTGTGGACTACAGGAAGAGGCAGAGAGAAGCACACACACCCATCACCATCGACGGGACTCCTGTGGAGAGAGTCAGCAGCTTCAGGTTCCTCGGGGTTAACATCAGTGAGGACCTGACATGGACACATCACACCAGGGTCATATCCAAGACGGCTCGACAGCGGCTCTTCTTCCTCCGCAGGCTGCGGAAGTTCAACATGGACTCCAGGATACTCTGCAACTTCTACAGGTGCACCATCGAGAGTATCCTGACTGGCTGCATCACCGCCTGGTATGGCAGTTGCACCGCCCTCAACCGTAAGACTCTACAGAGGGTGGTGAAAACTGCTCAGCACATCACCAGGACGGAGTTGCCATCCATGGAGGACCTCTACACCCAGCGGTGTAGGAAGAAGGCCGGTAGGATATTAAAGGACCCCCATCACCCCAGCAACAATCTGTTCTGTCTGCTGCCGTCTGGCAGACGGTACCGCAGCATCCGGACCAAGACCACCAGACTCAGAGACAGTTTCATACCACAGGCTATAAGACTACTGAACTCCTGAGCTGTGTGAATGTCTACTCACATCTGTTTATAGTACACACATACATATATATATATTATACACATCTGCCATACATATCTGTTTATAGTACACATATCTATATATTATACATATCTGTTTATAGTACACATATCTATATATTATACATATCTGCCATATACATCTGTTATACATAATATATGCATCTGTCCATACCTCCTCATTCAACAGTGTAAAGTATTTAAATACTCTCAATGTATTCCACATATATATATTTCACCTCCTCAAATCTGTATTGTTAATATTGTAAATATTCTTCTCTCTTTTTCACTATTTTATTTATCTTTTGCACCATGTATGTTGAGTTGTTGGAGGAGCACGCGACATAAGATTTTCATTGCCAACATATACGCTGTATCTGCTGTGCATATGACAAATAAAAACCTTGAACCTTGAACCTTGAACCATATGAAGAATATACACTGCCCGGCCCCGAAAAAAATGTCACAAGCCTGTGGGGGCTGGGCTATGATCTGGGGTTGCTGCAGTTGGTCTGGTCTAGGTTCAGCAACGTTATGTGCCCAAAGAATGAGGTCAGCTGACTACCTGAATATACTGAGTGACCAGGTTATTCCATCAATGGATTTTTTCTTCCCTGATGGCACGGGCATGTTCCAAGATGACAATGCCAGGATCCATCGGGCTCAAATTGTGAAAGAGTGGTTCAGGGAGCATGAGACCTCATTTTCACACATGGATTTGCCACCATAGAGTCCAGACCTGAACCCGATTGAGAATCTTTGGGATGTGCTGGAGAAGACTTTGCGCAGTGGTCTGAATCTCCCGTCATCAATACAAGATCTTGGCGAAAAATTAATGCAAGACAGAAATAAATGTTGTGACATTGCAGAAGCTTGTGGAAACGATGCCACAGCGAATGCATGCCATAATCAAAGCTAAAGGCGGTCCAACGAATATTAGAGTGTGTGACCTTTTTTTTAGGCCAGGCAGTGTATGTCTCACTTTTGTCCACTTTCATAAAGCATAATGCAACACCATCAGAGCACGGTGCAGAGTAGAGCTGTAGTATCAGTAGTCCTGTACAGAGGACTGTAGTTCCCCCACAGCAGACGCAGTTTAATAACGTCCGCTGGTGCATCATGAATACGTGGGATAGTGTAAGTGCAGTCAGATTCTCTTGAAGCCCAGTTGTCTTTTCCTAAGTCCTTTTGAATTCTCCTATCCACTATTCCTTAACCCTGTGACGTTTCACACAGACGTCAGGGAATAGAGGATAGGAAGACATGATAGGAGCGGATTTTTGGACAATTCGAACCATACCCCTCGTCTCCCTTTGTCCTGTGTCAGTTCATCTAGTGTATTGTGTAGTCAAGAGAGCCAGCGTTTGTAATCCTAGTCTAGTTTATTTAGTTCCATGTGTTTGCAGTTCATTTTGCTATGTTTTCCCTCTATATGAGAGATGTTTGTTGTACTTTGTATTCTTCTTAAGTAACGACTTTTAGAACTTTGATCTTTGTCTTGAGTTGTGCATTTGAGTCCAAGTATTTCAGTCATGTTCCAAACAGAAATGGAAGGGTTATTTTCTTTCCCCTTGTTTGAAGTAGGTCCTTCAGCCCAGGCATATGTCCTCCACTGTTTGTCACTCTGTTTTGATGGAAAATCCAATTTTGAGAAAGGTTGGGTGTAATGTTTTTCGATTTTGAAGCCTTCCGAAAGATTTGTTTGTGCTAGCTCACTTTGACGGAGAGTGACGATCATTCACATGAGCTCGAACATGCCACCCCCCTCAGTGAAGCAGATGTAGTCGCTGCCTCCCCTGGTGCTTTTTCCTTTGAGGTCTTTCAAGACCAGCGAGCAGATAAATATTTTACACATATATGAAATAAGAGACAGCTCCAGAGGACGGCCTGGAAGGTGGCGAGACAGCTCCGGAGGGGCGGCCTGGAAGGCGGCCAGACAGCTCCGGAGGACGGTGAGACAGCTCCGGAGGACGACCTGGAGTATGGCGAGACGCCTCTGGACGACCGGCTGTAGGATCGGCTGGAGGATGGCGAGATGCCTCCAGACGACGGGCTGCAGGACGGCGAGACGCCTCCGGACAACGGGCTGCAGGACGGTGAGGAGCACCTGGAGCAGGAGGCGGCAGGGCCACCGAGGAGACAGGAGATGGCTTTGGCAGGAACCCAGGTGGTACTGGCGTCGGCGGGGCCCCCGAAGAGGCAGGTGCAGGGGCCGACAGCACCACCGACGGGACATGAACTAGAGTTGGTGGGACATGAGCTTGAGTCAGCGAGGCCCCCGACTGGACAGCGACATGGATTGGTGGGACCACCAACGGAACAGGTGTTGGCAGGACCACCATCGGAATAGATGTCGGTGGGACCCCCGACTGGACAGGCGAGACTGGAGTCGACTGGACAGCCGAGGCTGCAGTCGACTGGACATGCGAGGCTGGAGTCAAGGCTGGGGTCGACTGGACATGCGAGGCTGGAGTCAAGGCTGGGGTCGACTGGACATGCGAGGCTGGAGTCAAGGCTGGGGTCGACTGGACCGGCGACTGGACAAGCAAGGCTGGCGTCGACTGGACAGGCGAGGCTGGAGTCAACTGGACAGGCGAGGCTGGAGTTGGCTGGACAGGCGACAGAACAGGCGAGGCTGGAGTCGAGGTCGGAGTCGAGGCCTGAGTCGAGGCTGGAGTCGAGGCTGGAGTCGAGGCCAGGGTCGACTGGACAGGCAAGGTTGGAGTCGAGGCCGGAGTCGAGGCCGGAGTCGAGGCCGGAGTCGACAGGGCCGCCGACAGGGCAGGCGAGGCTGGAGTCGACTGGACCGGAGAGGCCGGAGTTGACAGCACAGGCGAGGCTGGTGTCAGCCGGGCCGCCCGCAGGGCAGGCGGTGCTGTAGTCGGCCGGACCGCCGAAACAACAGGAGTAGCTAGAGTGGGCCAGAACTGCAGCCGGGAACGCGGCTGCTAGGGCCAAAACTCGAGCCGGAAGCTTGGCTGCAGAATGCTTGGCTGCAGAAGGCTTGGCTGCAGAAGGCTTGGCTGCAGGAGGCTTGGCTGCAGGAGGCTAGGCTGCAGGAGGCTAGGCTGCAGGAGGCATGGCTGCAGGAGGCTAGGCTGCAGGAGGCTTGGCTGCAGGAAGCTTGGTTGCAGGAGGCTAGGCTGCAGGAGGATTGGCTGCAGGAGGCTTGGCTGCAGGAAGCGTCACTGCTGTGACACGAGGTTTAAGGAAAGGGTGCAACGGGGTACAACGACCGAACAACAGACAAAAGGGAAACAGGGACTAACTACACATGGGTAATCAAAAGACAAGAGACAGCTGGAAGGGGGAGGAGAAACACAGGGGCAACAGGTGAACACAATGACACAATCAGGCACAGGAGGGAAACGCAGACAGGAGGTGAAGCTTAACAAGTGACACAAGAGGGGAAAACATTTCAAAATAAAACACACAACACAAGGACATGACAGATTCGAAACAAGGATCATGACACAGATCAAAAGAAAATGACAATGTATTGCACTTTGAATCTCATGGTCTGCTGCTTCTATGGTCAGCAGCAGAAGTAAGAAGCATAGGATCTGTAAGCAAAAAGAATATCTCAAGACTAGTCGTGAAAATAAAAATCAGCTTAATCACAATAATAATCTGTGATTAATCATGACATAAAACAAATACATGAGGCGTTGTAAAAAAGAAGTGCATGGCAATCTGATAAATCAGAGGTTTTTTTATTACATCTCTAACATCTCAGAATCGGAGGAGGAAACCCTCTTTATTAGTCCCATACTTGCACACAGCAGAGCACACACAGTGAAATTGGTCCTCTGCATTTAACCCATCCTAGTACTAGGAGCAGTGGGCAGCTATTGAGCAGCGCCCGGGGAGCAATGGGGAGGGGGGATTGGAGGTGTCCGGTGCCTTGCTCAAGGGCACCACTGCAGGGCATAGGAGGTGAACTGGGACCTCTCCAAGTAGCAGTCCACTTTCCATATTTCAAGTCTGTTCGGGGACTTGAACCAGCGACCCTACGATTCCCAGTCCAAGCCCCTACTGACTGAGCCACTGCTTAAACTGTTGCCCCTTGTGAGAACATCTCAGCTAAGTTTGGATGATTATTGGGCTGAAGTCAGTCAATTTTCTGACACTTAGCTGAAGCATGGACAAAACCGCTGTCACAGAGAGCTGCTGTGTTTCTGTGCACAGGATATTTGCACCCATGGCATTAATCTCACTGCTGCTAACATTGCGAGCACTATCTGGTGACCATGTATGCTATCTCACACTCCTGTTCAACTTCAACAAACTGTCGGATGGTTTAGCAAAATGCCTTTCCTTTGTCGTCACCACATCTAAAGAATGGGGCCAGAACATTTGTAAGATGTGCTGTTACAGCGACATAGTGATGGTTCTTATTGATGTCAAGTGGTTTCCTGTCACGGGTTGGGGAAACAGGACCCAAATGCAGAGAAACAAGGGGAGGCAGGTATGGGTCCAAACAAAAGGTGAGCTTTATTCCAATTAAAGCTGTACTTTCAAACAAAAAAAAACCTAACCTACACTAACCAGGGAATACAGGGACACCAGGAACAGGAGCAGACAGACAGACGGACAGGAACAGGCAGGTAACATGGACTAGACCAGGTGGGAAACGACGACAACCGAACAAGAGACAAAAGGGCAACAGAGACTAAATACACATGGGTAATCACAAGACAAGACACGGCTGGAGAGGGGAGGAGAAACACAGGGGCAACAGGTGAACACAATGACACAGTCAGGCACAGGAGGGAAAATCAGACAGGAAGTGAAACTAAACATGACGCAAGAGGGGAAAACCTTTCAAAATAAAAAAGGCAACAACAGACACAAAACAAGGATCATGACATCTCCAGTCAGTGCAATACAGTACATGTACAGTAGTTTGTACCAGTTCGTCCTCTTTCTTTGCCTTTTCATTGTCATACAATTCCATGTAAATGTTAGGGAATATTTTGCTTAGGTGTTTAACCTTTGACACAATTCATCATTTTCTCCTTCCTCTGACTGCGTTCCCATGGCATAGGTCTTCTGTCTTGGGGTTGCTGTAATCTCCCTTAATGAGAGGCAGCTTGGGCGCTTTGTTGATGCCAGTTTCTGACCGAGCACAAGCTGACCTGAGATAGTTTATTCGTTAGGGACATCTAGAAGCCCTTCTTCGTAGCTTACATTCTTTTGCCATGGATGACAGCTTTAGTTAAAACCTTGGACTGCAGTAGAGATCTTCAGAATTGGTTGGGCAACTGCTCTGTCAGCTCGTGGCTGTAGCACATGTCTTGTCAATTCTCCGGCCGTTAACTTCATAATGAACCTTCAGTGTTTGCCATCAAAGTTCCAGAAGTTTCCAAACATCAGTGCGGGAATTACAGGCAGAAGTCAGTGGTTAAACTTAGTATTGTGTTAAGTTTCCGGATTAAACTCGAAGCATTAACACTTACTTTGCTTTAAATATTAACTCCAGCTTCATAGCATTGCATCACTTTTATTCTGGATGTAATATGTCCATTGTTAATGTCTTGTTTTAAAATATGTAAATTCCCTCAAATCTATATTTTTAATTATTGGGGTCTATATGTTTTGAATGTGTTGTCTACTGCAGTTTCAAGTGATTTGTAGAGCATGTTTAAAGCCGCCCGTACTGAAACCTTGTCCAGACCCAGCTGCTTTAGTTTCAGTGCCAGGCGCTTGTCAGGTACAAGGTTCCTTCATGTTGTAAAGCAAGGTGTAGTAGTCCACATACATTGGCATCCAGGATCAGGGAGAGGTCGCGCAGACAGCAGGAATGCCTTGCCCCGTCCCTTTTTGATTACCAATTACTGCGGTGCTCTCCAGAGGAGGTTCAAGCGGAGCAGCCAGCTCCATCTTAATGAGACAGAGGGCCTCCGCCGTGCATCTGACGTCAGCTTTCTAAATACCAGAGCAGATCAAGCACACAGCCCGCTTTGTCCCCGACTGACAAAACCAAGCAGCCACGGGATGAGATGCACCAGAGAGGGGGGATAATAGAGAAGTGTGAAAAGGTTGAAAGGAGAGAGAATGCATAAAGAGAAAGATGCTGTTACTAGCGTTACCTGTCTTCATTTGTCCCCTGCCCTTCTCGCTTATTTGTGAGGAATCAAAGGTTTTTGCAGATTTATAATTAGATGACACTCATTAGATATGCTCTGCACGTTTCCACTTCAGATTAGAGTGAACTTAGACTGAATATTTCCCTTAATGTAGTCACCATGCCAATAAGTGGGGCAAAACTCTGTTAAAGAGTAGCTCCGTGAGCTCATCAAGAGGCCATCATGAGCAAGAGAGGATTAAGATTGTGAAAAAGGATATTTATCTTGCTGATGCCTCTTAATAAAGTTTTCTGCACTCTTCAAAAGCAGGCTATTGTCGAATTGACATAATCAGGTCTTTTGTCTTTTCGTTGACCTCGAAGAAAAACGTCGTGGGGTTAAGGAAAGATGTGAAGGAGAGTTCATCAGGAAAAAAAGACCGCAATGCTCAAATAACCCGACTCACCGACACTGGCATGGACGTTTCTGATGTGCGTCGTCTGCTAGGGGAAAACTGCAATTTCCTTTTGATGGACTCTTCTCATTTTTAGCCCTGTGCGTTCTTATGATGTTGCTCATGAAGGCTTTATAAAGATGGACAACAGTTATTAATATTTGTCTTCTTCTTGCTCTGATGGATTCTTCTCTCTTGCCATCAGTGGCTGCTCTCTCCATCTCCTCAGTCTTTCTCTTGGACTTTTTTTTAGCATGATAGTTTTTCTACAATGTTCAAAATATTAAAAACAAATCAGTTGATTAAAACTACATTGAAATACAGATCATTTTATACTACAGAGAATTAACTTAACTTCAGTGCCTCATGGGGGGTTAAGTTGAACCACTGGCTCAATTTACCCCCCAGCATTTGGCTCACTTTGCCCCACAGCCACTTTTTTGGAAAGAAACTGTCTAGTTTAGTCCTTCATGCTAACGTTTAGCTAAATGATTCACATGGTTTTACACCTCACTATATATCCAACATGTAGGATACATATTTTCAGACCTGAATAATTTCATCTTGAATGACGGGTTGAAAATGTACTTTAGTGTGAAAGAAAACACATTTAACAGTTTACTATGCGCTTCTCTCCATCAGCCAAATAGAAATGTTGGGTGCTTACTGGATGTATGGTACACATGACAACAAACGTGCACAAGTTCCCTAGAAAGAGGGGTTGGGTGTAACGACTGAGTGAACACAGGTAGAGGAGTCAATAAAAAAACTCAGGGTCAGAGGTTTTAGTTTCAAAGAAAAAAAGTCTTTACTTAGCAAGATTCGGTACACGGTAAGTCAATCAGGAAGGCAACCAAAACAGACAAGGATAAGGCAGGAACCGGGTCAGGAGACGAAGCTGGGTCAGGTACACGTGGAAGCTAAAGACTAGATAATACTACTGGAACGCTTGAAAGAACAAAGCAGAACTGAGGGGAATGTGAACACAGACTAAATACACAGGAGGAGGGATGATAATGGGGCACAGGTGAGACTAATTAGAGATGGTAACGCAGGTGGGGTTCAATAAAGGGCAGGAAGTAATGAGAGTGGCAAGTAACAAAACAAGACAGGAATAACAGAATGAAAACAAAACATTAACTTGCTGGATAGGACCTTACAGTGGCTCAACTTACCCCACTCTCCCCTACCAAGGTGAGAATTTAAAGAGATTAAAAGCAAGCAAAGGCTTGAGAGCAGAGCAGGAAGGACCCAAGTGCAGGACATCTAAATGATATTAAAGAAATATCCTGCAGGACAAATATCACAAGGACAAGAAAACGGTGGGGAGGGAAGAGAAACATAGGAGCATCAGGTGAATAGAATCAGGTAATCAAACAGGAGGGGAAACACAGAGACAGGGAAGTTAAAAAACAGGGGGAAACGCTTCAAAATAAAACCGGAAACATAGACAGATCGTGACATATGAGCCCTTTCTCATTTCTCTGTTTCCCCTCCTCGACTCCTCACCTTGCATCTTAGTCCTGCCCAAAGGAGATGCGAGTGGAGGAGTCGAGGAGGGGAACCGAGGAGAGAGGAATGGAAGCAACAGGCGTTTAAAGAAATGAGAAATCCTCTCGTCTGAGCATCATTCTGAAGCGACGTCCATTAATGATGACAGGAGGCACAGCAGAACTCTGTCTGATAGGCATAACTGTGTTCATGACAATTTATATATTTACTTTTAATTCATTCACAATGTATATAATATAATGAGACAATAACAGGCTACCGATGTGAACAGCCGCCGGGACTGATTTGACTGAGAGGGAAATATTTTTCATAACTCAAAATTAATTGATTTAACTATGGTATAGTTTGATGCGCATTTGATCCTCTTAAATAACTTGTAATCACAACAGAACAGTTTGAAGAGCTGTCATTGGTTCAGATAAGTCCAGCGTGCATTGCGCCTCTGTTAATCATCACAGTTGCTGGAAATACAATCCCCGGAGGATACATCAGTGTATACTTGGTTATAGCTCCTCCAGAGAGCCGGGTCGATCCTAGATCCTCAATGTGCATTTAGAGAAATGAGATGTCCTTCAACATGGTGCGCTGACATCAATCTTCGGGTCACTACCGGAGAAAATTTGAGAAATGAGAAAGGGCTATGTATTACTTGATAGGCCAACACATCTACTACTGTGCACATCACTATTCAAACATCTCAAAACATTAAGCATTAAGTTAAGCTTCCACCTGGCTGGGATTTCCATGTGAGATGCATATTTATTCTAACTGTGATATAAGAAGAAAGGTCAATGAGGTTATCTGAAGAACTGAGTCCGGTGCTGTAGTTTAGGAAATGCATGCATGACAATTACTGTATACTTTTTTCAAAGTATGACTTATCCCCTTTACAAAATACAACACAGGCAGAATAACAGTGACTACAAAGGGTCTGCTGAAGGAGAACAGGATGACACCCAGCAGTGGCAGAGAGAGAGGGCCGATCCGTAGAAGAATGAGAGAAAGCGTTTAGCCGGCCAAAGTGTTGAGCTGCTAAGAGAAAAGGCTTGAAGGACACTGAGATGAGAGCCACTGTGTATTTAGCTGCAGGACTAAAACTGCAGAATGGGGATGAGAGGGGAGCAGGAGACGGATTAAAAGCCTATCGACCGGCCTGTGCAATCGCGTCTTACATTATATGAAGCCATGTTTAATTCAGGCCTTCTGTGAACAGGCAGAGATGAGGTAGAGGGGTGAGGAGGGGGTGAAGCGGCAGAAGAGGAGGCCAATATCTGAGGATTCTTCTGGCTACTCAGTTTTTAGATCTAACCTGAGAAAGAACCTGCTGTGTCCTAACATTATAAAATATACTTTAAAATGACTTGAAAAAAGTGATTTGCTTGAAGCAAGAATATAGCTTCATGGAGTGAGAGAAAGATTTACAGAGGTTTTTTCTGTTTAGGCAATGTTAATTTCATCAATGAAAACTATGACGAAAAATGTTCGTCAACAACCTTTTTTACATGACTAAGGCAAGACGATGACGAGCTAAAAAGAGATTTTTGATAATAAAAACTATGACGAAATGGTTTGGTTTTTTTTCGTTGACGAGACCAGACGGCACTAATGTGCTAATGGTGGACCTTCGGACATTCGAAATGCAGGACATTTTATTTCCCCCCAATTGTCCGTCTTGTCTGCCAAAATGCATTCCTGTCATTGGTTGAATTAGTTGGCATTGTGGGAATCTGCACACATAACTCACATCTGTGCAGTGCGCTCAGCTACAAGTGATGATGTCCAAACAGGGAAAAAATAACAATAAGATGGCTTCAGTGCAAAAAAGTTTTGGTCAGAAAAAAGCACTAGAAAAAGAGGACATGTCCGGGCAAAAGAGGATGTCTGGTCACCCTAACTTAGCATATCAATTCGCTAACGTTAAGTCAATATTACTTGGCAGTCGGCAACTAGTGGCACATTTGCTAGTTTAGCCTTTCTTGCAAAAAAGCTTTCAGTTTGCGGTAGCCAAGGAATGAGTCTGTCTTCCAGGCTAATGTTGGCTGGGCTTGCATTGCAGTAACTATCCAGTCACACTGCAGTTAGTTGTTTTTTTAAGATTACACAGCAATTTATTTGGAAGATATTTGTGTTGTTTCTTATCTCTAAGGCCAGGTAGACATAATAGGCTAATTGTATTGTGTTATCCCATAATTCGAATATTCAAAATCTAAACTTGATATTATGATATACTATATTTTAATGATAATATTATTACCAAAGTCATACATATTTTAAAGGGATTGGCCTACATTTATTTCATTTGAATTAATCTGTAGGCCTTGTAGGTCTCTATAGGGAGTAAAGTGTTAAGAGGGAAATGTTGCTTTTTGAATTTCAACAATTGATACTGTCAACTTGATTCCAATTTTCAGATACCTGTATTTGCCTAACTGAATTAGTTTAAAGCAGGGGTATTCAACTAGAATTCAACGAGGTCCAGTTAGGGAAAATTTCCTCAAGCAGAGGTCCTGAACATCAAAATGTCTAACTGGCGTTATGAATGAGTGTGATACTCATTAGCTGTGACCTGTATCAACGTCTGCATGTAATCAACAACTGACTGTCTCATCAAACAAACAAAGTACAATTCAAAAACAACAATATGTATTGTCTCTTGAACTATACAGATATGCAGTATAATACTGTAGATATTTGTAATGTTCCACTCGGGGTGCGTTTAAAATAAAATAGAGAAAATAAATAAAATAGCTTTTGAGAATGTGTGCATCTTAAAAGAGCTTCATTTTAGAAAGATTAAATAAAGTGCAGCAGCAGCTGGAGTTTCCCTTTCTCTGTGTTAACCGTTTCACATCTTAACAGTTTCAGCCAATTATATAGCACATCAGTCCGAACACATCATAACAATTGAACAGTTTTAAGGTTTGTCTTTCTGTCCCTCTTATATTCCACTCCCTCACTGACTGTCTTTAGTTCAGTGAGAAAACTGAGCTCTAGCCTGTCCGGCCAGGGTTTTAAATCGGGGCTGAAATGGTGTCAGGGCCATTCTCATACACATGTGAAGATGCTCATTGGCACTCCACTCACCGCCTTCTCTCTCCGTCTCCCGCTAACTCCCCTCTCCCCTCACTCTTCTCTCCATCTTCTCTCTCCCGCTAACTCGTCTCTCCCCTCACTCTTCTCTCTGCCTTCTCTCTCTGTCTCCTGCTAACTTGTCTCTTCTTCTTGTGTTTAGGGGGCGGCAGTAGCTTATTCTGTAAGGGCTTGGACTGGGGTCCAAAGGGTTCACGTCCCGATTGGACCAGGAAAATGGAGTGAGCTGGTAGCTGGAGAGGTGCCAGTTCTCCTACTGAGCCACTGCCGAGGTGCCCTTGAGCAAGGCACCAAACCCTGAAACTGCTCGCTTGCGCCGGGTACCTGGCAGCCTCCCTGCTCTGCCACCTCTCCTGCATGTGTGTGGTTGTGTTTGTGCATGTATATCATCTGTGCATGTATCCTCCCTGTGTGTAAACACTACAGAGTGGGGAAAGAAATTTCCCTGTAAGGGATCAATAAAGTATTTCTTCTTCTTCTTCTTCTCCTCTCCCTGTAGCGCCTGTATCGCTCACTCGTCTCTTTCGCCCCCTGTTGGCGCCGGTTAAAATGCAATTCCCCCGTCAAAATGAAAATCCCTTATTAATGTATTGATTATAGGTCCGGGTCTGTATAGGTCGACGCCAGGGTCCGGACCCTGTGGCATGTTAGAGAACTATGGTTTAAAGAGAGAAAACATTTGACTAAAAGTTGACTTAAATATAATGATTTTTCATCAACTAAAACTATGAAGGATAAGGACTGAAATGTGACTAAAACTAATAACCATTTTCATCTAAAGACTAAGAAAAAGCCTAAATCTAAAATTGCTGCCAAAATTAACACTGCTCTTAGGAATGTTCTTAGATCATTTGTCCAAATGGGTATGATGCAGCCAAACTAAATATGATATGTTCTAGTTATTTTTTCTGTTATTTGATTTATTTTAGAGATGTTTTCTTTTCTTTCTGCGTTTTACACATATAACTGTGGTGGCCGATAGGTGCAAACTTGCTACAAAGGCCCAAAACACTTCCATTAGGAAAATCCCTGCACTTTCAAAAACGATGCAAAAAGAGAAGAACAAACCCAAATGTACCGAAACACATGCAAATGAAGAAACATCTTCAGCAACTTGAGGAAACATGTGCAAGGTTTATTAAACGTGCTGCATAAACTAAACGCTGCAAGAAGCGCAAAACAAAATGCAAATCAGGGGACACATAAAACTGATGCACACAGCTGGGACCCGAGCGCTTGTTGAAGGTCAGGATTATCAAATTGGCCAACTGTCTCTGGAAGTGTTTTATCAGTATATTTGAAATGACTATAGGTTACTGTAGCTATGTAAGCTAGCTAACTTACAGCAGATCTGCAATGATAGCTGAAGGAATCATGTGATCACATTGTTAAAATAGGCCAATAAAAAACTGACATTTGAGGTAAGTTTCAGACAACAGCTACAGTTGGCCTGCTTTATAATCTTATAAACTTCAAGCGCTTTAGTTTCCCCTTGTTTCCGTTGGGTTTTGAGCTTCTTGCAGCAGCGTTTTCTATTTGCACATTTAGTTTATTCAGCGCTTTTAGTAAATGTGACACGTTTAATCAAGTTAGGGAATGTTTTCTAAATGCAGCGTTTAAGTAGTAAAGTTGTTTCTTCATGTGTTTTGGCACATTTTGGCACAGCGCTTCTCTCTCCCGATGCAATTCTTTTGGGCTGTTGTAATGCGTTCGCACCTGCCAGCCACAGCATTGAATGTAGCCTTTTACTCAATAAATAAATACATTATTAATGTCATAGCTTTATAGCAAAGTGGGATGATTGGCTTTTTTCTTTGTAACTAGGGACAAACTTTACGTTTGAACTGTTTCACAAAGTCCAGATCTCCTTATCTCTTCATCTTTTCCTTTACTTTCCTGCACTTCCGACTGCTCTTCAATACTTTCCTAATTCTTCTAATTTTAATAATATTATATAGGGTCTTTTTAAAGGTTAGAATTAGCCACATACTGCTCCAGAATACCCTCTGAGAAGAGAACAGCATGTCACCCTGTGATTATCCTCTCATGATTATGACAACCACGGCTTAAGTTTTCTCTGGAAATAGCCACTATATGAAACTTCCAAAAATATCTCCAGCTCGGAATAATAAGCCGAACCCTAACCCAGAAAGGTCCACTGCTACATATGCTGTTTTCCTTTGTATATATTTCCTTGTGTAGTTCCATTCAGCAAAGGCAGTAAGTGTTTTCAAAAATAGTGAAAACACTTCACATCAATCCTTCACAGCTATCTTTGTACTGACATAACAATAGAATAGAGTTACAGAATATCAGTCAGTGACAATACCCTTTCAGTTTGCAGTCAGCAAATCCCCCCCGTCAAATGAAGGTTAGATACATTACAGCATTATGGGAAATTGACTCGAGTTCCCCAGCTGCTCTGCACAAACAGCGTGACCAAAGTAAACAGACAAACAAATGTCACAATAAGAGATACACATAACATTTGATGCAAGCTCAATAACAATTTTAAAATATCGATTGATACACCTCTAATAGATTTACATACTGTATATGTGCATACAGTAGATATTGTGGAAATATAACAGAATTCTCATTCCTGTCTTTTAACCTCATTCCTGCTCAGGTTCTCTTTTTCTTTTCTCTACTGGGGTCAGCTTAGCCGTCATGAATCCAAAGTGTTGTGTTGTCTTATCTAATACAAAATAGAATATAACTGCACTAAACCCAACCCCCTTGCCATTCACCCTTAAATAAATAATCACTAATGACTAACATGCAATGTGAGGAAAGCATTTTCATGTAATTTAGTTTTGTTATATTTCATAGGCCTGTGATGGATGGGAAGCATTGTTTATATGTTAGAAACATTGAAATATCTTTGGAAGGAGTGTGGTTTCACAGTGATAGCTGCGGGGAGAGATGCCCATCTCTTCTAATTGACAAGAGTATTCTGTTTATGCAGATGGAGACTCACTGTGACAACTGATGCATGACAGTTTCTACATGACACATTATTAAGCTGGAATAAATTCAGTTTTGTGTTCTGACACTCATATTCTACAAATGTATTGCAGGAAGATTCTACATATCTGAGGGCCAAATAATAGGATTTTTGTAATTGACAGCTGTAAACTCTTCTGATGCACGATACAGTTAGATTACCAATTAATACAAACAAACTACAGACTGCATAAAAACCCTTTTCATGCTCAAAATGCTTATAGATTTCAGTAGTAGAAGTTATACACCATAAAGTTGGTAATTACAAGCTCTACAGTTTTCTTTGTCAATGTCAAACAACGTTGTCATTGAGATGTGCTTTGATGGAAACATTACCATCTATCGTGCATTCACTCCTGGTAGTGCAGAGGTGACCAAAACAGACCATCTGCAGCCTTGAATGGTTGCAGTTTGCAGGTGCATCAACTAGCAAATGTGTATAACAGTTATACTTCTATGACCTTGCGGGGAAAACACCTTTCTTGGAAAACACACATCAGAAATGCCAAATGAACATAAATTAAATTTTGTGCAACCACAAAACTCAGACAATTGGTGAAAGGCCCCTTGTTCAGGTTGGTTCTCGCAAGAATAAGCTACAGATAAGACAAATTAAAGCTTGAAAAAGAAGTGGGCAATGAAAGTGGCAAACACTCGATGATAAACATAATTTATAAATGTTAAATTGATAGTTATTCAAATGGATTGAAAGCAAATGATTTGAAGAAACATTTGGACGACATCCACACACATTACATAGATGGATGGAGCAGATATTTGTAACACTTAATTAGTTGCCTCCATTTGGGAGTAATGGTAATTGGACTGCATTTATATAGCACTTTCCAGTCTTTAGAATCCATCAAAGCGCTTTTACATATACAAGTCAGCATTCACACGCTTTCATAAAGAGGCAGGGGCTGCCTTACAAGGAACCTATGCTCAGAAGATTATACACATTTGCATGCTGTTCGACACCTAATTTCAGGCAATGTATGTTTCTCAAGGATGTATCGACATTTTGTCCGCAGGGGTGGGGGATTGAACCAGCAACCTTTGATTTGTTGAAAACCTTAGCAGCTGCCAAATGACAAATTGGAAGGTCTTTCAAATGCAGGTGCTATCAGTCAGTCAGCCATACTCATGCATTTCTCCTGCCATGTTGTGTAGGCCCTCAACATACATCATCTTTGTGTTTGAGAAAAAATGCCAATAAATCCCCACCCTCTTGTATACTATCACCTGGATGAGGGTGAAGGGCTTAAAGGACTTTCCTCTTATGCAGTTTTCTCCTCTAATGTGTGGCCATCCTGATCCGGCAACCAATTGATGAAACAGCTGAGACCCCAGTTGATGAAAAGATTGAGTTACACAGATGTTTATGTTCAAACCACAACTTATGTACCTTTTTACATTTTCATTCCGCCATTTATTACTTGATTATGGAGCCATTACCACTGTGCAATATCCAGAAGAGTAATATCTCTCCCATCTTTCTGTTTTAATTTAACAGTCACAGCAGATGATTTTTTTGTACCTTGTGTAATGACAATCAAAGGAATTCTTCCGAACATGAAGTCTGAGGTGTGTAGATTAAACAGGAAGGGGGAGAGAAAGGTCCTCTGGGGGGGTTGGGCCTCGTTGCTCATCACAGTTCCTGACACGTAAAGTCCTACAATCTGTAGCCTGCCAGTCAGGTAATCTGTTATCCAGGATGCAAGTGGCGGTAAGCCTGATCTTGTCTCCTAACTGCACAGGCTGTATGGTGTCAAAGGCATGGAGGAATCACAGAACATGACGTTCACTGTGTCCAGCCCCATGGTGTCCTCACCCTCATTCAGTTCCCCCAGTCCATCTATAGCTGCATCCCAGGTCTCCTATTTGTCATTTCCTCGCTCCTCGCTCCTCTGTCTAACCAGAAATTGTTCAGGTGCGCCATCTTAAGGAGTGTCCAATGGCACTTGTGCCTGGAGGAGCAAGGATTGAGAAGCGATAACCAAGGAACCACCAGACCATCCTTCAGTGAAATTCTCAGCCACACGACACTGGTACAGTGGTAAAATAACATGACTTCTGGGCTTGATGAAAAAGTGAAGAACAGCAGAGTCAGTCTGATTCATCCCCTCACCATTATGGTGAATGATTTTTTATCAGGAATCAATTCATAAGTTGCTGAGATACTTCCATCTTTTGTTTCAACCAATCAGCCGCCAATATTACAATACCCTGAAAATAGGCAAACTGCTATTTAGCACCCTGCATTATCATGAAAGTAAAGATTTTAACAACATATCCCATATCAACCCTACCATGGTCACATCTCAGTGAAATTCAAATGTTTGTTCATTTTGATTTGATTGAATATTGCTTTGATTGTGCACATAATTTTTACCAGTATGAGGGAGTGTGTGTGGTGCAGTTGGCTGCTGATAGTGTGAATGCTCTCTCTGTGGAGGTGATGGAGTGTGTCTTACCTGCAACAAGCCAAAAAAAGCAAGTGTGCCACTGATTGATGGAGTTTCTCAGTGCAGTGGTGTCTGCTCTCTCTGGCTTAAATCAATCTTCTTATTTAGTTTCTGTCAAATTGCTCATCTGAAAATGCAAACAGATATCTCCTTAGCAAGACATTGCTATAAATTACAAATCACAAGCACAGCGACTAGTGTCTAAATAATTCCTCTGCATCCCAAGGAATTCTGGGTAAATATGTTTGATATACATTCAAAAAGATAAGCACAGAGAAAACTTAGGCCTGAGTTTTTATTTATGCTGTAAATCAATTACATTTTTATTTTGCTATAAGCTTCTATCATTCATGATCTTTTCATTAAATAGACAGCAACACAAGCCGATCTCAGCTGCAGACTTGTCTTTTTATAAAGTTGAATAACATCATTTAAAATAGACCTACTTTTAACTTCTTTCAACCTATTAGGTGTTTATATATCAAGTTATTACTTCCATATTTATAACAAGACTAACCTGGATTATTAGAATAAATGGATCGGATAGTAAGAATTGCAGGACGAGGTTTTAAATTATAGAAATGACTCTCAAGTATATACAACTCTTTGGAAAAGGAGGTAACATCTCCAGCGTGCTTGCCAATGATCAGGAATCACAAACTGGTTTCAGTTAAATACCTTTGTCTTGAAAAACAGATGTTTGACCCTGTACTATGTACTTTAGTTCACCTTATTACATAGACTTCTGGATTTGAAAACAATCAACAAGTCTTCACTAGCCACTATTTCATCTACAAATCCCTGCAATATTAGGCCTATTTTAGCTTTTAGTAGGCAGTATACAATACTTTGTATAATGGATCTTACTTTTTGTAAGATTTCATTTATTTTATTGAAAAGTCTGTCACTTGAAGCTGAGCTAAATTAAGGATGCCTTTATTATCCTGTATATTTGAAGAGGACTGAGTCTGACTGCATTCGTCTTGCTCACAAAGCTCTGGCACAGTGACTCATATTGCATTGCCTTCCTTTTTATTTCACTGTACTTATTGTCAAATAAAGTACTACCTAAAATAGATTTGTCAATATAAAAAAAAAACCTTAGTTGAATCAAGTGCACCCACCGAGAATTCAATTTGGACACTAAAAGCCAAGAGTGGAAAAAACCCTTTTCAGATAGAAAAAGTGAATAATTCAGAGCCCATTCTTTTAGACAAGCTGCCAACAAATTACTTGGAGTCCAGAGACAGAGAGAATAAACAGAACCATCCTGCATTCACACACACACACACACACACACACACACACACACACACACACACACACACACACACACACACACACACACACACACACACACACACACACACACACACACACACACACACACACACACACACACACACATAAGCATGTATAAGGTGCCATGCAAGCCATATTGACAACTCATATATTCATATGTTTTATTTGCCTTTCATGTAAAAGGCTATTATCTTTAAATGGGAGCATTTTCACTTTAAATGCATACAGTTACACCAACAAATGATGAGTATATACTGTATTATGACGCAATAATGAAAACCATGCTTGATCCTGTTTTTAATACTTTTAAAACGTTTTGAACCTCAGCTGCTTCACATTACATTGGCTTCAGCAGGCTCTTCAATGATATCAGTACAGGGATGAAAATGTTTATTTTTTAGCTGCAGTAAGGTTTAACTCTTTCTAGAAGTAATTCACTTTTGCATATGTTTTGTATAAGAAAGCAAGAGGAAAGGGAAGAATGAGATGACAACAAGAGGGATGAAGTAGCTGATTTATATATTATGCTCATTTTCAGGTTTATATATTTTCTGCTTCTACTGGGACATGTCTCCATACTTTAATGTTCAAAAAGCTCTTTATTTTTCTCATACTGCCTGTGCTGCAGCACCTCTTTTCACCCTCTGTCTGAAACCAGAGCCCAGTCTGCTCTGATTGGTTAGCTGGCCGGCTCTCTTTTGATTGGTCATCCACTCAGAGATGTCCCCCACACTTTAGCATATCACAAACAATGTGCTAGCCAATAGAAGAATGGGTGTTACGTAGTGATGTCACTATGTTACAGAAGTAAACAAAGGAGTGCAATGGAGGCGTTCCAGGCAGAGGGGGAGTCCGTGGGAGATAAACTCCCTCTGTAAGGAACACAGGGATTTTAGCATTTGCTGAACATTTACATGCACAGAAACCTATATAACACTCTACAGGAAAAGGGAAACCCCAAAAAGCATATAAGATTAAGATGGACCTTAATTGATCCCCGGCGTGGAAATTCAGTTTTCCACTCTGTTTTGTTTCTATATAGGGCCTCTTTAAGGCTTAAACAGATTAAGCAAAGACAGATATGTGAATAAAGTAATGCAAACTAAATTAACTACAAAGCACTCCACAGTGTAACTAATGATTGTAAATATTCAGCGTTATAGTTTTTACTCCATAGTGTATTTTTTATGTTTTGTATATTCAGCTGAATGACCTAACCAAAGTGATGCTAGAGCTACCATGAGCAGGACGGGGCAGCAGCGAGAAAAATGTATGTGAGAGGCTCAGCATGAATAATGGCTTTCACAACCCTTCAAACATGTGGCAAGACACACTCATACACACACTTACCCAGTCACTGTTGCATAAACAGTATTGAACTTGAGTACCACCATGTTATTCAGTTTGTAATGCACGCTTGTATGCACACACACACACACACACACACACACACACACACACACACACACACACACACACACACACACACACACACACACACACACACACACACACACACACATATCCCTGAATAGAAGATGCTGTACTGGATATACAAAGAGTTCTTTGGAGTGTGTGGTGGATCGGCTGCAGTTTTCAGGGAGGTGAGTTATTAAGATGTATGTGACGCCGGATGCTCCATGGGGGAAGGTCTTCACCATGGAGCTCACTTCAAATTGTGAATAATTAGGATGGATTTCTGCCTTGAGGGAAAAGCTGGTAGCAGCCTGCTGGAAGCACATTAGCAGCGTGTTGAGGAGCCGTCTGACAAAAACAAATGGCCCCTGTATGCCACAGGAGATACCAAGGCTCTTTTATTGTTTCTGTGGAGAGCCAGAAGTGCTTCTCAGTTAGACTCTGTTAGTTTCACCAAGTCTGCTCTAAAGTGCCCACATACCCTGCACAGCCTATCAGAGCGCTGTGTGTCTGTGGGATGGAGAGATAATAGGACTGAAGAGTATTTAGGACTATAAGTAATACAACACTGGATATTTGATCACAATATAAATGGACTCAGGATACCTTGTACAGTACAACAACCTGCTAGCTTAAAGAGGCCCTGTTATGCTTTTGGGGGTTTTCCCTTTCCATAGTGAGTTTTTGTGCATGTAAATAAAGAGTGGGACTTTTATGAAACATCTCTAAGCAGTCACAGTAGAGCCACTAAATACAAATATGGATCTGAACATATGTTTTCTTTAACAAAGTGTTTGGTTTAAAGGCCTGAAGAAGGATAAGAGATCCCCCAAAGGTTAAAATCGTAATATTGCTCCCCTGATGGTAAATGGACTGTATTTATATAGCGCTTTATCATCCTATCATCTATTACCCATTCACACCTCATTCATGCACTACCACTAGCTCTAGGGAAGCTAACACTCACACACCGTTGGCCATCGGGAGCAACTCAGGGTTCAGTGTCTTGCCCAAGGATACATCAACATGTTGACTGCACGTGCTTTACATTTTCTATAATGTTCTCTTGTCACCATTACTCCTAACTGCAGTTAAGGACAGAGCAAGAGAGAGCAGCATAAGCCATGGCTGTGTCCACAGGTTACAAAATCAATTGCCATTATTATTTAAGTTTATAGGATTTTCTTCCGCCCTAATTTCGCTTGTCTGGTGCGTCCTATTCACCCTAGCCTGTTTGGTCTAAAACCAGCAGAAGCCTCGAAGGCACATACACACAACTAGGGTAGTGAGCTGGCATGCGAGGAACAGACCGCAGAGGCAAAGCTCTGGCTGTGTTTAAAAATAATTCAGTTTTTCTGTGCTTTTATGCTACATATGTGTTTTCAATTCTAGAGGCTAGCGAGGACAGTGTGGATCTGTCAAACATTTCACCAATTTGGCCCACAGTGAAATAGTTCAACAATTATTGAATAGATTAACATCACTTTTTGTCCAGAAGGGGAGTTTTTCTTTTCTACTGTTGCCAAGTGCTTGCTATTCGTGGGAAAAGTTGGTTCTAGTTTTATAAAGACCATGGTCTAAACGTGCTCCTTATAAAATGTTTTCTGAGATAAAACAGATTGAAATTGAATCAAATTCAAAGGATTTAGGTGACTGCTTATGGTGTCTATACCATCGCCATCAGCAGGTTGATATTTGTGGTTTTATCCTATTTGTCTCAACAACTATAGAATTGACCGTCTTTCTTTTTTGTGCAGATATTAATGTTTTCCTCAGACTAAGAGTGGTGAAGCTACTTTACTTGTAGTGCCACCATATCGTTTTGTTTTCTCATGCATTGAATTATAATAAAACATGCTGAGCTTTAAAGATGTTTTTAGTTTTGTTTTCCTTTATTATACAGCAGAGCCATGAAGCAGACAGCTGCAGGTCAGGTTTCAAATTCGATTTTTAAAATGCTAAGCTGACTAGTTCTAGAATATCATAAATGCATAAAAGCAGCAGGTCAGAGGCTTGCATTCAACTGCATCAAACATTGAAGCCCGCAGGTGTAAAGCAATCTGCCGATGATCAGTTGAAGATGTCCACAGCACATCAAAAAAGTCATAAGGATAGTAAAACACAGCAATTTATTTTGTAGACAAGATACACATGTTCATCATTACAGAGTCAACTGTAACGATTATGAGCATAAAACAATGTCATCAGAACAAAACGGAAATGTAAAAATGTTCTCCATAAGTATTTTACACAAATAATTAGGTCTGATATAACCATTAGTTACAGAGCATATTAGGTTTAGCATTTTTCTTTCTGTTTTCCTCATAGAGCTGCTTTTCCCTGCGGTTTGGGTCATATTACTTTGTCTTTGCCTGTGGTAATGTCAGAATATTCACTTTGGAAGGGGTTTATGTTGGATACAACAATATCAGGGATGACAAGTCAAACATGAGAAATTCACATAGATAAAGCTCAAACTGATGCATTATATGTTAGAAGTCGTGCCCTTAAGTGTGGACTCAGGGACATGTGTGTGTGTGTGTGTGTGTGTGTGTGTGTGTGTGTGTGTGTGTGTGTGTGTGTGTGTGTGTGTGTGTGTGTGTGTGTGTTTTAGTGTGTGTGTGTGTGTGTTTTAGTGTGTGTGGAGAGAAAGAAAATGTGAATCATTCTCTCACTGCTCTCTGAAGCTCTCTTGCGGCATAGCCAGAGTTCAGGGAACACCACTGATGCATACAGCGGTGTGTGTGTGTGTGTGTGTGTGTGTGTGTGTGTGTGTGTGTGTGTGTGTGTGTGTGTGTGTGTGTGTGTGTGTGTGTGTGTGTGTGTGTGTGTGTGCGTGCGTGCGCGCGTGCGTGCATGTGTGTGTTGCTGAGGTGAGGAAGGTTGATTTAGGCCTGGCCAAGAGGACAAATTACACAAAGGAATAAAGCAAATGAAGTGATAAAACAAATGAGACACCTTCCTCAGGTAAGTTAAATAATGCACACGGCAGGCTGCTTTTAACATCATGTGTGGCACAAAACAACAGTACAGAATATAAAGCAGGAAATCTAAAATTAATTTTAAGAAAGACATTACTATTATAAAAAAGTGGAAATTAAATCTCTGTTCATGGCCTCTAGAAATTGTAATGTTCATGTACGGTATGACCCTATCTTCCTGGTGGTGCAACAACCAGCACAAGCAGCATTTAGACCGTTTAGTCATTTCCGCCCTTAAATTGGCTATGTTTGTTTGTGTGGTACTTTGTCTGTTTTTTGTGGTATTTTGGTGCCAAGCACAGAACGCAGGGTGCTCAGGTGGGAGGTACATCCGGATAAAACCGTTCAAAGTAGGTTATTGGTTTGTTGATGGAAAGTGAAAGACTTGCACTGAGATTAGACATCTCAGAACGTCAACGTCTTTTTCTGCTTATCATTTTGTCCACAAAAACAAACAAAAAATACCTCAAATGCTAAACAACAACAGCCACATACATTGTATTTTAATTATTTAATTTGTATCAAAAACAAACATTTTATGTGATAGTAAAATAAGAGGAAATCACTTTCAGACTAAGCTTGAACTGTTGGAGATAGTTGAGCCACCATATCTAAAGAGACCTAGCTCTATTGAGGATTCCAAAATGATAATCCTTAAATCATTAAGATGATTATACCATTGTTACACTGATCAATTCTGACCTGCAAGTACACTTTTTGTTGACTTTCATCATTATTTTTCTCTTATCTCCGTTATGTTCTCTGATGTCCTTGAAGCCCAATTCTTTTTCTTAATTTGTCTTTTACTTTTTATCTTAGTGCAACATTTCCTTTTTGACAATATGCTAATATATCACAGATTTTGCATGAGTTAGGCTTCGAATAAAATTCAACTGCAATTTCTGTTTAGGGCTAATTATCTAATTATGCTCACACACTGAAATAAACTAGAACAGAGTGTAAGCTTTGGCACTGCATATGAACATGGAAGTGTGCTAGCATTACTATTTAGCCCACAGCACCACTGTGCCTGCAAGGACAGTCTCACAGAGTCATTAAAGCAGAAACAGATAACATTTACCCCCTAGCATTTCAAGTGGTACTACTGCTGGTGCTGCTGTCAGGTCCCATTCTGTGTTCCTCAGAGATGCCAGCACAACACAACACACACTGTAGTTGTTTTTTAACCAACTGCATAACAGATATGTCATAACACAATTTCTATCCAATGATTTTCACATGAACAAACCAGCGAAACAAAAAATGTATAGTTTATATCGTTAGCAACATGGCTACTGCTAGCAGCCTGGCTATTGTTACTGTGCAAAGCAAGATGCAACATTAAGAATACAAAAAAAGCAACCCTGATCTCAGTGCTGTGATAAAGTCAGATCATAAAAATGAATCGGTAGTATAAGTAAGTTCAATTCAGCAGGTTGTGTTACCCACTAATCTATTATAGTAGAATCAAAGGGTTATCATGCGCCCTCTTCTTCTTTGCCATTCCTTCATCTGGGTTGTTCTAATATTTTGGGGGATTTTAGTTGTATTTTGTTGAGTTGACTCTAAGCACATTTTTGTCAAAGTGTATTTGTTTAGGGCTTTTATTATGAAAAGGAAATGCGACCTGCTGGAAAACCTGATTGCGTCGTAAAGCACGATTGATAAAGCGAAGCAATGCCAATGCTGATGGTGTTATTATCCTAAAGCTACCACATTGTAAATCAGACATATAAATCATGGAAATAAAATAATGAGTCGCAAAATTATTTAAAGGCACTTAAACATGGCTGCAGACTTTTTAGTTCATATATGTGCATATAAGAATAGAATGGATAAAACATACATGTTATGGCAATTCAATTAATTTTAAGATTCATGTAGAACTGAACCATTTGATTTAGTGCTGGGAAATACATTTTCCTCTTTTCATAAATGTATCAACATTTGTTTCAAAGGCACCTTGTCCTGGATTTAAATTGTGGTGAGGGGGCATTCTATATTGTTGGTAGGGTTAAAGGAAATGTCAGAGTACTAACCCAAATCATCATGAAATGCTATTATAAATATCAATAGTAAAATATATGCAAAAATACTTGTTGAAAATACCTAAAATGCTGTGATCATTTTTTTATGAATGTTGTCATAGGTTAAAATATCGGTATGGGATGCTGTCAGAGAAGTTTCGTTTTCCTAGCAAACTGCAGTTGTTGTGGTTGCGCTTGTTATGGTTACCGGGGCGTTCGGACTATGTAACGTTAGTCATTATAATGATTGGACTAAAGAACATTGGGCAAAAGGGGACCTAAGTAAAGCCAATAGCTCCACAACACGAACCAGACTGAGACGCTAAATCTGGTAGGTTTGGCACCTGGTTGATACCAGCATTTAGCCGCGTACCCCGTTTTAATTCGAGCACAGACTCAGCATTTGTTTGTGTCGGTGTACGCCGGTTTGTATAAAAAGCAAACCTCGTGTGACGTGACACTCTAAGGTGTATACGGGAAATGTAGTCATATTAGTCGAAGCCTCCTTTGGGTAGTTCCTGTACAGAACTACAGTTCCCATGGTTCATAGTATACACGCAAGTTGTGTTGACATCTGCCGGTAGGCCAGTCACACGCGTCTCACAGTTCGTTCTGCAGAGCGATTTGGAAGGTAGTTACTTGTTGATATATGAAGTTTTATACTGCCTTATAAGCTTATAATGTGTGACAATTGGTTTGACATTGACAGTTTTCCACAGCAATGAAGCTAACGCTACATTAAAAGGGCTTTAGGAGTGGCAGCCAGGCTGGCAAGCTAACCCTAGCTAGCAAACATTAGGGAGCATATTTGTATTTTGTAACGTGTTAAGTAAGTTAAAGTGGCATAAGAAAACTTATCGTTTTTACAGTAATACAAGCAAGACATAGCCTATAGCCCTGCCGTGTCTCCTAGTCTGAGTGAACGCCTGCACAGAATGACGTTAGGTTGATACACAAAAGCTGGCTTAATCATTTTGTAGTTACGTTAACACGTTTATGTTTTTAAACTTGGCTTTATGTCTTTAGTAATCGATAGTATCCAGTATTCAATTAACATCATATATACATTTTAGTCTTTGTTCCCTTAATAATTTGACTTTTATAACAGGTTTCCCAAACACTCGAGAACCAAAACATTGGGGCTCCGTTGCATATGACTTTACAGTCATATATTTAGCTGTTATCAGGTGCTTTTTAGAACCCATTGTATGCTCAAGAAAACAAAAGACCCCAACGACGTGTTACATTTGCTAATAATGTCCAAGTTTATGAGTTTGATTCTCCGTCATAAAAAAGCAACTTAAAACGTACATGTTTTCTATAGGAGTTCAGTTTGTATCTCTATAGACGTTATGTACTGTTGATGGCCAGAGGTGGGAGAAATACTCCGCATTAAAAATGTTACCCAAGTCAAAGTACAAAAGTATAAGCATTAAGAAAACAATTATTTATAATATATAACCCTAACCCAGAATCAGAATTAGATAAGGTTTTACTACCAAGTAGGTTTACACAAGGAATTTTCTTAGATAGAAATGGTGCATTCAAAGATACAGAAACTAAAAATACGTAGCAAAAATATAATACTATTATAAAAGCCAAAAGTACAATGTTTACCTCGGAATTGTAGTGGGTTAGAAGCAGAAAATTGAGATACTTGTGTATCTCAAAATTGAACTTAAGTAAATGTAGTTAGTTACCTTACAGCACTGTTGATGGCTATGTCATGAGAGTTCATTTCATTATTTATATCTGTCTGCCTGATAGAATCCACCGGAGGAGCAGTGTATGGATGAGAGCCTCAGAGAACAATGTCTCCTCCACGACTCACAGGGGCTCTGCGCTCCTTCTCCTCCGTCAGCAAGAAGGAGGACATTAACGAACGGCTCTACGATCTGAAGGTAATGGAGTGACTTTCTGTTGTCACAATTATATTTAGTAAAGTTTTGTATAAAAAAATTGCGCTGATCTGCAAATCAGGGGGTCAGTAGCTCCGTCCGACCCCCTGCAGTGTACATGTCGAAGTGTCCTCCTTGGGCAAGATACTTAGCCCAAAATTGCTCCTGTGGGCATGTCTGCAGTATTGAGTGTATGTAAGCTGTTTTGGATAGAAAAGTCAGCTTAATAATATGATATATCATGTTTTTTGTTCCACCACTTCAGGATTCAGAATGTTTTATATTCAAAGTGCTACAACTACTTGATTATAAACTCTGCGCTGGATGTTTCCTTCTTGGGGTATATAACAGTTCCACCATTCACTTTTGTGAAATTGTCGACAGATCCATTTTTGACCCCTTGGGGTGTGAAATAGAATTTTAAATGAGGCCCTTTAGATTTGGTTGTAGTCATCTTAGCTATTACCTCTCCTCTCACTCCCCTGTCTCATGCAGGCAAACTGCTTCAAAGCTTTAAACATTTTTCCCCACAGCTGTGTATAGTTAAGACCCAGATAGTTGATTTGATTTGCCCAAAACATTCATAAAACAATCTCTTCTTCAGAGACAAAGCTGAGGCACAGCGTCAGAGAGCAGTAAGGATATCCGGGAGTCCATCTTTTCAGGTGGATAGCTCCCTGGAGCCAGTCACGCTAGGAAGTGAGCTTGCTTTGACTGGTTATGGAATGTTGATTATTATTTTAGGAGTATTTAAATATCGAGGAGAGAGCAAGAGAAGGGTAAAGTTGGTTGGGTTGAAGCTGTGTCACTACGTTGTCTCAGCATATGTCTTTATCAATGCTCCGGCTTTCAATAAACCTCCAATGTCTGATATCAGTTTGAAGCTCTCCTGTCATATTCAAACCTTTTTAGCTGATATGGCCTACTTGTTACACTTGCCACACATAGTTTAGGGATATCTTAACATACAAATATTGATTGTTTTATAATAATAACGAACAACCACTGTCTTCATGATGGTGTGCAACATCTTGTAACAGGTTCATGTTTCAGACCCTGGAACTCTTTCAGCTAACAGTGCCCTGTTTCTGTGAGAGCCTGACAGAGATCTCTCTGACATCAAACTGCTGCTTTGTTAAATTCATAGGAAGCTCCAGACAGCTATTTTTGTTTCTTACTTCCTTTTGAAGTTTTTACCACAATGTCCACTGCTAGCAGATGGACAATATCTGGGTGGATTGTTTCTTCCATGCTCACTGGTTTGCTTTCAAACATTTCTACCTGTGATTTGAATCCTATTTTGGCTTTCAGCATTTCATCAGCTTGCCAATCATGATAGCTTTTTACTCTATCTCAGTGATTTTGTTTTTTCAGATCCGTTGCCTCTTCGTGAGATTTGAAATGAAATTGGGTGCAGATTAAGCTGTTCCCCGTTACCTGGCTCACCTCCAGTTAAATCCTCTCAGCAGAAAAAGTGCTTCTCCAGAGAAAAGAAGCCTGAAGCCGCTCTGAGATTATCTCTCAGGCTGTGCTAAAATGCTTAGTTTTAGAAGACATGGAGCTGTAGATTGTAATGGAGTCATTGTGTTAATGCTTCTCCTGACCTCTGAGCTGCTCACATTTAATTCCTCGCTGCTCTATAGGCAGACGCTGTAAAATAAGGTTATTCTCATTAACACTGGATTTTTACACGTACTACTAAAGATGCATTTGCTTTTTGGTATTCACTTGTGCCAATATTAAAAGTCAGGTGTTATATAGGCACCATTTTCAAATGATAGCACTAGTTTGAGGCTCTATTCTTAGGTGAATCTGTTCACTTGTACATTGCAGGGTATTTGCTGAAAATATGAAGTTATATTTTCTGGAAGTAACCCCCAGTTTGAGAGTTTTAGGGTGTGCCCTAAAACTGTTTACGCACAAATTATTATTCTGCACAATTCAAATATTAAATCAAATGCCTCGAAGAGTTTTCCGAAAAAATCTCAAACGCCATGGGGGCAAATTAAAAGCATTCCACCAATTTTAGACTTTTGGCTTACCGTACCAGTCTTGTTTTGTCGTCTGTGTCTCTGCAGGAACATTGTCATGTTATAGAAAACTACCCTGATTAGGTCACAAGGGTTATTTTCTTTCCCTTTTTTTTAGCAGAAGGCTCGGGAATGTAGAGTTTGAAAGACTACAGCAGCTATCAGGCGTTGAAAGTCTAACGGACAGATGGTATTGAGTTGCATTATGGGAAAGTTTTGAGTAGGCCTGGGCAATATGATGAGATTAAAGAGGCACTCTTATGCTATTAGGTTTTGTTTCCCTTTTCTGAACTGTGTTGTATATGTGGAGTCATTCAGGTGCGCGGGCCCCCTCCTTAGTTTATTTCCCTCACATAGTGACATCAATACATAACACTCACGCTTTTTTTGCCTCGTGCTCCAACACATTGTACGTGATAGGCTAAGGGGTGGGACATCTGTGAGGTGGACCAATCAAAACAGAGCCGGCCAGCAAAACAAACATAATGTTCTGGATGATAAAGAGGCCATATTATGGTTTCTGGGTTTTTCCCTTTCCTGTAGTGTGTTAGATAGGTTGTTGTGCATCTAGGGCATCTATAAGTGGTTGAACAATCACAACAGAGTTGGCCAGCTAACCAATCAGAGCAGACTGGGCTCTGGTTTCAGACAGAGGGTGAAAAGAGCTGCTGCAGCACAGGCAGTATGAGAAAAATAAAGAGCTTTTTGAACATTAAAGCATGGAGACATGTCCCAGTAGAGACACTACACCCTGATATGAACCTGAAGATGAGCAGGATATGTCCTCTTTAACATTTAACGGCATATTGAATAGCCACAACAGTTGTCCTTACATCCAAGCTAACAGAACCTTATTTAATTATGAACACTTTTTTCATTACATCCTGCTTTGACAAACATATTGGGCTTCTTTTGTCGTATCCCAGGCTTCGTGGGTGGTTAAAATACCTGTCATTATCACAGCAGTAAATGCTCCTGCTGTCCTTGTTGAAATCTAATTGTTTTTCTCCCTGTGCTTCACGTCAGACCAAAAGGCTGAAGAGGCGGGAGCTGTTTGCCAGAGAGGGTCTGACGTGGCAGAAGATTGCCCATCTCTGCTTGGATCATCAGGACAATGCTAAACAGCAAGCTGAACTGAAGAGCCTCCTTCAGGCAGCCAAGGAAATTGGTAATTAACTCCTCATCCTCGAATCCATTTTTCTTTCCTTTCGATGTGTTTTCATGTTTGAGTGACACTGATGAAAACACAGTTAAAAATAACAAAGTGCCATTTTCTGTTTGCGACTTGATTATGAAACACTTACCAGCTGCTGAAATCACCATGTTATTGTTTTATGCCTTTTGAAAAATCCAGATTAGAAATCATGTGGGTTTAAAGAAAGAGCACTCTGTCTGGCTTTAATACATATTCCCACTTAACAGTTCAGAGGCATGCTGTCATGCAGACTGTTTTAATTATATCTCTCCAGGTTTTGAGGTGCACTTTTCCTTTGTGAAGTGAAGGAAGAATTGTTTGTGGTGCTAACAGGTTGGAGAAATGGCCGTCTCCAGAAACTAAACTATTTAAAAAAAAAAAACACAAACATGGTTCCCACAGCTTTTTAAAAAGTCTTAAAGATCTTAAACTAAAATCCAGGGAAATGAAGGTGTCCCTCCATCCTCACCTAGTGAGTACAACTGAATGAATCATTAATAAAAAGAGCACTATGATACAGTGAAGGAAATAAGTATTTGATCCCCTGCCGATTTTGTTAGATTGCCCAACTACAAAGAACTGAACAGTCTTTAATTGTAATGGTAGATTTATTCTAACAGTGACAGACAGAATATCAAAAAGAAAATCCAGAAATGTACATTAAAGAAAGATATAAATTGATTTGCATTTAATTGTGGGAAACAAGTATTTGATCCCCTTGCAAAACATGCCTTAGTTCTTTGCGGAGAAAGCCTTGTTGGACAGCACAGAGGGCAGAGGTTTCTTGTGGTTGGGTTAGGGTTAGATCTTAGATGGTGGAGCTCCAGACCGTGGGTGATTGATGGTCATTTTGTGCCTATTCCATTTTCTAATAATCAAACCAGTTGTCTTTTCCTCACCAAGCTGCTTGCTGGTGGTCTTGTCTTCTATTCCAGTCTTGTGCCAGTCTACATTCTTGTCCCTGATGTCCTTAGACATTAGTTCCACCATGATCACCAGACCTGTCTCTGGTCTTGCCCTCGGTGGAGATGTTGTAATCTGATTCATTGACTGTGGACAGGTGTCTTTTACCCAGGTAAAGAGTTGACATCAGGAGTACTTTCTTAAAGCGAGAGGACTTACTTAACCGGTCCGTGGGAGCCAGAATTCTTGTTGGTTGCAAGGGGATACTTATTTCCCACAATTAAACACAAATCAATTTATATATTTTTTGTAATGTACATTTCTGGATTTCTTTTTTGATATTCTGTCTCTCTGTTAAAATAAACCTACCATTTAAGTATGGACCGTTCAGTTCTGCAGGGGATCAAATACATATGTCCTTCACTGTACAAATCAGACTGTAAAAATAACTCATCACATCATGAAAACAACAGTATGACTGCATTCCAGCATTAAAGGTTCATGTTCAAATAAAATGTTCTTTGAAACAAAGCATTGGTCAGCTGATATTTAGAGACAGCAGGGCAGCAAATGGATGATATATATTGCCCACATTGTTGTTTTTCTTGTGGTTGTTTTGATAAACAACAACAACCAGACACACAATTAATTTGTTGAATTGTTTTGTATTCATTGAGCATTACATGTTCACTTTGTCTGCAGTGCTTATATTTAAAATGATAAAGTATCAACTAAATGTCCACAGGGAATCAAGAAAATACACTTAAAAATAAAAACAACTGGTGAAAAATAAACAGTTTTACTGCATTTATTAGCAGAAAGCTTCTCCTTTGTTATCTAAGAACATGGCAGACTGACACAAATAAAATATGATGTCTCCTCAGTGAAATCCTCTTTTAAATAAATAATCGGCCTGTTTACTGCAACTGTCAATAATGGGATGTGTAAACAAGCATCAGCTTAAAGCTAATATAACATATTATAAGCTAGTCTGTTGAATGCATATTTCCCAAACATTAGGAAAGGCTTAGTTTTATGGAAGACCATAAATTTACTACTGGCACAGAATGGCAGTTCATATCATTTGCTCATAAATGTGTACTTAAAGAGGACACATTATTTTCACTCTCAGGTTCAATTTTGTGTTTAGTGTCTCTACTGGGACATGTCTCCATGCTTTAATGTTCAAAAAGCTCTTTATTTTTCTCATACTGCCTATGCTGCAGCACCTCTTTTCACCCTCTGTCTGAAACCAGAGCCCAGTCTGCTCTGATTGGTTAGCTGGCCGGCTCTGTTGTGATTGGTTCTCCGCTGAGATGTGCCCTACATGCACAACAACCTATCTAACACACTACAAGAAAGGGAAAAACCCAGGAAAGCATAATTTGGCCTCTTTAATATCCAGAACATTACATGTAATTGTGATAATTTTTTAGTAGTGTTATTTCTTTTCCAAATAAGTCATATTTACTCCGTCACAAGTGTTTAAAAGCACGCTGCGCACGCTGTTATCCTCCCTCTACCACTTTAACTGGACTTCACCAGTCAATTAAGGAGCATCAAAGCCTGTGATGACTTTCACTCAATCTACTTTCCTCTGAGTTTATGGCTGTCTATTTTCTTCTCATACTCCCATCAAGAGTAGCTGTATTTGTTGTTGTGATGCTGCACCAATGCTTTGTGTGTTGAACCTGCCCACAGACAATGTGGCTGGATCCAAATAAAAAGTTCCTCTTAAGAACACTGGAGAGGATGAAAGCAGCCATTCTGCTCGGCTGCTCGCAGCGACCAGTCTGATGCTTTTAGACGATTTTAATTGGTTTAAATCCTTTTCATCTGTTTTCGCTTTCCTCTGCCTCTCCAACCTTCTTCCCTCCATCCTCCCTCTGTCCCTGTGACATTTTTTCCTCTAATTGGACAATTACTCTGTTTTCCTTTTTGTTAAGTGCAGTTCCGGTTAAGCATGAATTGTTTGGAATATTAATTAAATAAGGGGCAGGGACCCTAAACAGTGAGCTCATGCTGAGTCTTTACTGCTCCGATGATTCTTCTCTGAAGCTATAAATAGTGTGCAGCTCGGATTTAATGGCCATGAAAAACAGCACTGCTATCCAGATACTGCTAATGATAATTAGTTATAATATACTGTCTGTCCATATGTCTGCGTGTGTGTTTCCTTCGAGGCATGAGCCTTAGAATTGGGACCAAAAACTTCAATCCTGGTTTCATCAGACCAGTAAAACTAGTTTCTTACAGTCTGAGAATCCTTGAGGTGATCTTTTTCAAGTTTTCATGTGCATCTCACTGAGGAGATGTTTCCGTCTGGCCCCTCTGCCTTAAAGCCCAGATCTGTTGAGTGTTTTTGTTCTCGAAGTTTCTCCTAACACCACCCAGTATCTCTGGAGCTCAGCAGAGGGATCATTGGTCTCTTCTTTTACCAAAATCCTCCAACCCCCAGTCACACTGAGTGGAGAGCTCTGTAAATATACTCAGTGACTACCCACCTTTATTTGAAGAGGACTATGATTTTCAGGTTCATATTTGCATTTTCAGCTTGTACTGGACATTAGAGATGTCTCGCCCCTTTGCATTACACTTACAGTACGTTCACTCACATCGATCTAATCATTTAAGTTTGCAGTGGTGCGCAGTTGTGTTTATTTATCTCAATGTAAATACTATGTTAGATACAAACAACAACAAAATTAACATATTTTACCGTGATTTAAATGTAATACGTGTTTCCTAATTATACCGAAATGACAACATACTGATACTGGTTAGCAAAAACCATGAATTAATGCTTTGAAGAGTCTGCTTACAATACAGCATCTGAATGGATATCTGATCGATCAGGCTAAGCTAACATGAAGTGTAGGGTTTTCAAATGTTAAGTAGGAATAGGCGAAAAGAATCCAAGAAGCTTCTCGTCGCGCAAATTTGAGGCTCATGTTGAAAAAATTGAACTTTGCGAAGATGCGAGTCGCGTCAATCGCTCAAGGTCAATCACGGCGTTGGAGCAAATTTGCGTCTCACCGCATCTTTACGGATCTCGTCCGGTGTGAATGCAACATTATAATGTGTTGGAGCGCTAGCCAATAGAAGCGCAAGTGTTGCATAGTGATGTCATTCTTTTCTGGAAGTAAACAAAGGAGTCCTGTTTAGGAGTGTGTGGGAGGGAAAACCCCCTCTGGAGGGAACACAGGGATTTTAGCCTTTGCAGACCGCTTACACGCACAAAAAAACAAACCTATATAACACACTCCAGGAGAGGGATAACCCCGAAAAACATAGCAGGGCCACTTAACATATCTGAGTCCTCAAAGTTTGATTAGGGAAAGCTGGAGAAAGAGCCACAGGTGTTTGTCTATTGCCCCCCCCCCCCATCACTGCCTCTAGCTGTAGTGATTGCTGTAATCATGACATAAAAGTTTACACATTTTGTATTTTATTTCCAGTGGGGACTGAACATGGGCAGGCAGCCGTTGAGAGTGCAGCTGTGTTTCTGTTCGAGACCTTCCACAACAAAGACCACGTGGGCACAGAGGAGACCCGGGCAATCAAGCAGATGTTCGGGCCCTTCCCATCCTCTGCAGCTGAAGCCTCCTGTGCCTGTGTGGCCCGGCTGGTGGCTCCGCTCGGAGACTCCAGGGTGGAGAACTACATCCAAAGCCTGTCCTCCCGTCACAACCCCCAGCGAGGCCCGTCTTTTGGACGTAACATCGCGTTCTCGTATGACTGCTACGCTCTGGACCCGCTGGAGGAGATGCCCCGCTCTGACGTAAACGAGGAGAACGTGAGTCTCGACTTCATCAACTTTTTCAACATCCAGCAGAGCGGGAGGAACGCCGCCAGTGAGGATGCGCCAGGAAGTTCCCTGAGCTCCGGGGATGGAGCCATCCTGAGAACAGAGGTGGAGAGGTATCTGAATGGAGGCAACATGATCTCATCCAGCCCGGAGGAGCTCTGCACCTCCCTGTTTGAAATGCTGGCCTCCCACAAGAGCAATGACGAGCTGCAGAATGAGGTTAGTGTCACCTAGAAATGCAATCAAACATATAGATACTCATAAAGTGGCCTTGATAATAATTTGGATTCTCTCAGGAAGTTATTTCCTTGCCCGCCTTTAAGAAATAATTGCTTCCAATAAGGGCATCACTATTATTAATGAATTACTGTTAGATACAACAATTCCCTGAGATGTCAGTTTTTGCTGATTATTCAAATATTGAAATTGACAGTATTACTTTGTCTTGTGCTTCCTGCTTCTCCCTTCTATTCATCCCTCTGCCCAGTATTAGGACAGTGAAGCCGCTCCACAGTACACCTCTTAAAAGCTAACAAGTCTCGTGTTTTATCTATAACACTTACCTTTTAATGCCTCTGCTCATGATCTGTGATGTGAAAACCTCAGATGTCCACACAGTCAGGGAAATAAAAGTGTGCCAATGGTTGCCTGCCAAAGAGTCAGCCACAGTGGCAGTAGAGGAGGTTGTATAGTGTCAAGAGCAGGGGGGTCCAAACTTTTTTTCTCCGAGGGCCAGATAAAGAAATATATACGAAGGGCCAGGCCCCTCACTAGAGCTGAGGTATATTGCCTCATAAGTTAAGTTATAAGTTAGCAAAATCAATCCAATGTAGGCAAATTATCCTTGATGCTTGAAAATGCTTTAAGAAAAAGCAGCCTACACCACAGCTCTCCGGAGGGTTTCATTTATTTGGTTGGTAGCTCCTACCTTAATATAAATACATATATTTCAAGCTTGCTATGTTAATCAGTTATTGGGCTTTTTTCTAATCAACTTAGATTTGTGGGACATTTTTTTGTAACTTTAATTGACTGAATTTACTTGTAAAGTGTGGTTATTAACACATGAATACTACTGTGTAATTTATTTTTACATAAATAAGTACAATATAAGACAAGCAAGTTTCTTTTTGGGCCGTATTTCCTTAACCTTTTTGAATTAGCTGAGGGCTGATTCAAAATGGTAGTTTGGACACCCCTGGTCTAGAGCAAAAGTGGTTAAGCTGACTTCGCTAACCGTTGGCTGTTACAGCATTAGAGCTCCCAACAGGAATGCTAATATGCTGCCCTCTGTTCCCTTGCCTCTGTTCCCTCAGTTCCCTTCCCTCTGTTCCCTCTGTTCCCTTCCCTCTGTTCCCTCTGTTCCCTTCCCTCTGTTCCCTCTGTTTCCTTCCCTCTGTTTCCTTCCCTCTGTTTCCTTCCCTCTGTTTCCTTCCCTCTGTTCCCTTCCCTCTGTTCCCTTCCCTCTGTTTCCTTTCCTCGGTCATGTTCTCTGCTGTTATCCTGTGTTGTTCCGTCAAGGTTAAACAGCACGTTCTGGGGCCTCCACTGTTATTTAGAAGTTTAGTGAGCAGCTCCACTCCTGATACTTCAGGGATCAATCTGAATTTGAACTTCAAAATGAGTGTTCAACTCTCCAAATGGTTATTGTGTGACATAAAGTTTGACCTGTCCTAATGGTACCTTTAATATCCTGGGGTTCCTATTGATTCTATAACCTTGACCTTCAGCAGCAGGCCTTCTGGCTTTGATCCAGCTTCTGGATTATCATATGTGGGCTGTCAACTCTTCCTTGGCCTTTACCTTTTAGACCTTTTAGACGTTTCCTACTTCCTGCATGGCTTTGACCTTCATTGGTAATAAAGACCCTTTTGGAATGTGAGCAACTTACACATAAAGGAGAGGTCAACCTTTAAGACGGCATGCAGCTTAAGGAAACCTAACTCAGAAATTCAGTAGAAAGATGAATGAAATCATGGGCAGCAGTGTTTCCGTTAGCCGGTATTTACTTTACTTTTTCATGTCCAACATGTTTAAATCCCTCCGATCAAATTGTCCGGTAAATGGCACAAGCACAAAGAGACGTCTTCAGAGCTCTCAGTGCTCCGGAATGCACCAGAACGGCGCTCCATGACTTCTTATTCTGAGGAAAACTGATATTTGCAGATCACCTAAGGGCCGTACTCTTGATACGTTTTTTGTATCCTCGAATCAAATGTTATTTATGTTCAAATCGCAACAAGGAGTCAAGTTTATTTTAGAGTAAATACAGAACAAACATATCCAAAAGGGCAAGTCATTCACAGCAGGAAGTTCCAGTAATATCGATAATATCAATTGTTTTCAAGCTCAGTCATTTACAAAGATAATATTCAACCATAGTGTTGCGGTTATAGGCAGTCCATAAACACTTTGAGATGCTCAAACAATTGCTCCACTCCTGCCGTTTCGCTTGACCATTTATTGTGCGAGCGAAAATAAAATATATATCCAAGTGCTACAATCACTGATGGTTAAGAATATTGAGGTGGAAAAATGTTGCAGGATTTCAGTATAAATTACGGTCGACAGAAAGTTTCGCCTCCCCCCTCTCTTTCCATACAAAAGCACACTGAGCAGGTGAGTGCAGCCAGGTTAAACAACCACCAATAATACGTAGAAAATACCACATAATTAATAGAACACATAAACCCCAAATCTGGCTCCCACACATAGTAATTCCTATTTGTCCGATGAATTGAAACAGTCACCCTTTTTTATCCTTATAGGATAATGGATAGTAGACTTTAACTCAAATGTTGTTTTTACAATATAATCATTATTCTTTACGAATTATTTTGCTTTGTCAGATTCAGAACTGCAAGCTAATTGTCAAAAACTAGCAAATTGTTGAGTTTGGTTAGCCTGAATGCTAATTAATTTTCACTTCAGCCTGACATCTCGTTCACGTCAGCTGTTTTATATATAGCAACTCTCTGATGAATAGGGACTGTTGTATCGTCCCATCAATATCCTCTACATTAGCAGTATAGTACAGTATAGAATAGTTAAGTGTGTATTGGCAGTGAAAGATATATTTAGATGTGTAACTCCACCATACAGCATGTAGCAATTATAAAGCCACAGTGTAGCATGCATATACGATAAAAACAAACTGTGTCACCAAATGTATGAGGTGGATTATTGTAAGCTAATTTCCATAATACATGCATCTGTACGCTTACACACACATACAGTGGGTTGGAAACGGGGAGTGAGAGTCTTGAAGGAAAATGCTCTTTCTATTTACGAGCCTCAAACGCCTCTCAGCCATCACTCAGTCAGTAATGACCCACACTCACACTCACACACACACAAACCGCCTGCTGCTTCCTCTGCATTTTTGCTCTTATTTTGAATATTAATATCTGTTACTCTCCCACCATAATATAACGTATTTGGTAGAAAAACGAACTGTGATTGTGAAGAAAAGTGTTTGAAATCCTGCAGCTTTTATTATTTATTCTTTCAAATGTAAAGGCATCCATTTGAAAACACCAGACAGTCCTATGTCCTCATGAGAATAATGAACTGTGTTTTTCTGCACAACAGATTTTGGTCTGAGTGTCTGGAATTAGTGGGGGGAGAAATAAAAAATGCTGTTATTCAGCCCACACACGGCTCCCCAGTGTGCCAAATTGTTACTTTAGACATCTGTATGAGCCAAGAATTTCACATTTTTTAATCCCCCAGCGCTGGAGAGGTGTGTTCAAGTAGATTTTGTCCGTATATTGCATTGAGCAGGCATAAGCCAAGAAAAAAGGCAACCTCTTCTGTTTCCATCTGCCTCTACATCTTCCTGTGTGACGCGACGAGAGCGGACAGAAAGGAAAATGTAAAGTAAAGGTCAGCGTCACTGTCGGCCTCTTGTTTGTCTGTCATTCTGTCCGAACCCCCCGGTTATTTTACATCATGTACATTTACTTATGGATCAGGAGAGTGCTCCATCATTCTGTCCTCCTGCATTTTCACCATCTTCTAGTCCCCGCTCCTGTACACTCGGAGGCTTTTGTTTGGTCCATATTGCTTCTGGCTGTCTCTCTGAGCCTCTTCCTCACTCTATCACAGAGATAAAAGTTGTACAGAATTGAACAACTTCAGCTGGTTACTGTTCGTTCCAATGTTTCTCACGTAGTTGACATTTGGAAGCGGACTCTCCCACTGAGATCTTTAGATGTAGAATGTCCTGTGTGACAGTGTGTGTGAGAGAGAGTGTGTGTGTGTGAGAGAGAGAGAGCGAGAGAGACTGCAGACTCTCCATGCATCCACCTCTGTGTGACTCCAAAGTCCTGTTAAAAGGCTTTGCAGTCGTGGCCATTACAGCTGACAAAGGAGAGAGCCTGCTACTTATTATTTCTCACTCACAACCTGGAGCTGTGACATTTCATAGTTGAGCGAGGGGGGTGCACAGTGGAAATCCACTTGGTAACATACAGAAGCAGATTAATACGGGACTTTGGTATTGTATATTCAAGTAGCCTCACGTTATTGATTGTGATGAATAAAAAAATATCCTGAACACAGAGGGGCTTAATAGCTTTTTTTTGTTGTAATATTTCTATTGAAAACACATAGAAAAGACATTTGGTACATTGATAGGAACCGCAGTTACAACAGTTCAAAGCTACTAGTGATCAGCTTAGTCTCTACTGTCTTCACTTGAAGGCATGCACTATTTAAACCACCTTCATACAGTGGGGCAAAAAAGTATTTAGTCAGCCACCAATTGTGCAAGTTCTCCCATTTAAAAAGATGAGAGAGGCCTGTAATTTTCATCATAGGTATACCTCAACTATGAGAGACAGAATGAGAAAAACCAGAAAATCACATTGTAGGATTTTTAATGAATTTATTTTCAAATGATTGTGGAAAATAAGTATTTGGTCAATAACAAAAGTTCATCTCAATACTTTGTTATATACCCTTTGTTGGCAATGACAGAGGTCAAACGTTTTCTGTAAGTCTTCACAAGGTTTTCACACACTGTTGCTGGTATTTTGGCCCATTCCTCCATGCAGATCTCCTCTAAAGCAGTGATGTTTTGGGGCTGTCGCTGGGCAACACGGACTTTCAACTCCCTCCAAAGATTTTGTATGGGGTTGAGATCTGGAGACTGGCTAGGCCACTCCAGGACCTTGAAATGCTTCTTACGAAGCCACTCCTTCGTTGCCCTGGCGGTGTGTTTGGGATCATTGTCATGCTGAAAGACCCAGCCACGCTTCATCTTCAGTGCCCTTGCTGATGGAAGGAGGTTTTCACTCAAAATCTCACGATACATGGCCCCATTCATTCTTTCCTTTCCACGGATCAGTCGTCCTGGTCCCTTTGCAGAAAAACAGCCCCAAAGCATGATGTTTCCACCCCCATGCTTCACAGTAGGTATGGTGTTCTTTGGATGCAACTCTGCATTCTTTCTCATCCAAACACGACGAGTTGAGTTTTTACCAAAAAGTTCTATTTTGGTTTCATCTGACCATATGACATTCTTACAATCCTCTTCTGGATCATCCAAATGCCCTCTAGCAAACTTCAGACGGGCCTGGACATGTACTGGCTTAAGCAGGGGGACACGTCTGGAACTGCAGGATTTAAGTCCCCGGCGGCGTAGTGTGTTACTGATGGTAGCCTCTGTTACTTTGGTCCCAGCTCTCTGCAGGTCATTCACTAGGTCCCCCCGTGTGGTTCTGGGATTTTTGCTCACCGTTCTTGTGATCATTTTGACCCCACGGGGTGAGATCTTGCGTGGAGCCCCAGATCGAGGGAGATTAGCAGTGGTCTTGTATGTCTTCCATTTTCTAATAATTGCTCCCACAGTTGATTTCTTCACACCAAGCTGCTTACCTATTGCAGATTCAGTTTTCCCAGCCTGGTGCAGGTCTACAATTTTGTCTCTGGTCTCCTTTGACAGCTCTTTGGTCTTGGCCATAGTGGAGTTTGGAGTATGACTGTTTGAGGTTGTGGACAGGTGTCTTTTATACTGATAACGAGTTCAAAAAGGTGCCATTAATACAGGTAACGAGTGGAGGACAGAGGAGCCTCTTAAAGAAGAAGTTACAGGTCTGTGAGAGCCAGAAATCTTGCTTGTTTGTAGGTGACCAAATACTTATTTTACCGAGGAATTTACCAATTAATTCATTAAAAATCCTACAATGTGATTTCCTGGATTGTTTTTCTCATTCTGTCTCTCATAGTTGAAGTGTACCTATGATGAAAATTACAGGCCTCTCTCATCTTTTTAAATGGGAGAACTTGCACAATTGGTGGCTGACTAAATACTTTTTTGCCCCACTGTAACTGCAACAGACCAGATAGCCACAATGTAAGAGAGTGATGTAACGACTTACAGAACTAAACAAAAAATAAATACGAAATACAAATAATAAAGAATAATACTAAAACAAAGACAATTAATATATATAATAAAGAGGAAAGAGGGGCGGGGGGAGTGTCCATTACTCGGTAGACAAAAATGCGTGAGATTGGAAGAAGGTTAAGAAGGGTTGCCACTTAGTGTAAAACGTAGAGGTTTCGCCTCTTAAAGAATATTTAATTTTCTCCAGTTTTAGAAAAATACAGCTCCGGAACAAATGAAGAGACCACTCCAAATGTTTCTTAAATCTTTATCCCTACATGTATGGCAGCCATTCCAACACAGAGAAATGTTGTCAGTAGTTTATAGAATACATTTAACAAATCATTTAACTCAAAGACATACCTACAAATAATAAAACAAGAGAAAATGATCATGCTGAAGTAGTCACTTAAATTTTTCTGGGGCTGTAGGTTTTGTTTTGATTGAAACAGGAAGCATAATGACATGTCTTTGCATTTATTTCTCAATCAGACTCCGATCTATAACCATGTAGAAACAAACAGCTTTAACACAAAACGATTTAATATAGACTATGTGTAAATCACGGGTCAACAACCTTAGGCATTAGTACGGGAAGGAGAATGTATAGGATTTTATTGAAACCAATTACATTATTTTGATTCACGTTGAATTGCCATGTATAGAAATAGTTAATAAACTGAAACTCAGGCATCATATTGACGCTAATATCAACACATGTTTAGCAATACACAGTCATATTTTGTAAGTAGAAGAATTGTAAGTGATTTTCTACACCGCTTTAATATGTGTGAATAGGATGCAAAAATAGCTAAAGGAATGCTGCAAAATGTTTTACATGCATGTTCATAACATGTAGTTCACGGCATTAGTCAGTCAAAAGCTTTCATATTATATATGATATATTTCTGTATATGCAGAGTTGGAGCTTCCCTCCAACTCTGCATATATAGAAATATATCAGTGGTCAGTCAGCTATGCACATATTTTAAATATCCCCTGTTATTAATACTTTGATTCATGTATTTACAAGAAACTTCTCTTTTCAAATACACTAGCCAAAATGAGGGTTAGGGAGAAGTTAAACACATTTAAATCATGGTGAGTTGTGCTTTTTAGTTCAGCATATTTTTTATTTTTCAACTCTTAAATAGAAAACCAACCTTTTTTTTTTGTTGCAAATTGATGTTGATTTTCATCTCAGGAGAGGGAAAGCCCTGCCCAGTTTGACTCGACTCACATGATGCTTCCATTAACCAGCTGAAAAATAGAGCAAGCGAGGCTGAATATTTAATCACAGATAAAGGGGTAGAGGACACACAGTCTCACACTCCTGACCTGTAGCCTTGAGGATGTGGAGTTATTATACAGCTAATACTTTGGCACTGGGCATGCCTGCGGGATGGGGGGACTGCACAGAATCCATCTGAAGGAGAAACTCTGCCTCCCACGCCAGCGGAACACACACCTAATCAGTCACCTCCAAGGACGGAATTCATGAGAGTTCATAAAAAAAAAGCAGCTCTCTTTGAGCGGGTGAAACCTCAGCCCTGTCCACAGTACAGCAAATAAAACAGAGACATTCAGAGGGACCAATAGAAGTTTAGAACGGATATAAAAGAGACCTCCGAGGGAAACAAAGATAACCCCCACAAAGAAGATGGCTGACCTGACATCAAAGTGCGTCTGTTGTTTCAGTTCCCTGCTGCGCTGACTGTTGCTTCCCAAGGGAGGACAGACTGAAAGAGCACGCCGTACCTATAGCCTGAAAACAACCCTGAAAGCAGAGGGGGAAATGCTGCATACTGCCAGCAGAGTGATCCCCGGAAATGTGCAGAGTATTGTTGCGACAATTGGATATAGAGAGCCCAAGATGGAAATGATTACCTCTAATGTGGACTTTTCTTTTCAATTAATCGGTGTAATCCAAATTATCCAGAGTCCCCTGAAACTTCAAAATCAACCAAAAGTTAATCAACATCACACCCTAAGGACTGTAAATATGCCTTTTTTCTGGTTAAAACTACACTTTCTGATCCTTAGAAACTGTTTCAATCACCCCAAAAACCACTCCAGAAAGGCCCAGATCGGCCAAGAACTGTTTTTTACTTCTGTCTGCTTAGGTTATAAATGCTAATTAAATCAACTTGTGCTAATTGTGCAAATCGCCCTACATATGCAAGTTAGCATCCGACAGTTTCTATCTGCTGGGGACCCCTACTATATTGCTAACATAATACTTAGGGGTACTCAACATTCCCGGGTTAACCATAGGACTCCATATGACCTGGCCACTATACCCCGGGTCTGTAGGTCTACTATTGTCCAACTAGAGAGCACACACTTAGTCATCCCACAATGATAGTGATGAGTGTGTGTGCAGCCCAGTCTGCAGTAAGTCATAATTGTGTGCTGTTGCTGCTGTGCACAGGATTTCTTGTTGTTGTTTTTCTGTCACTTACCAAGTGCCAGGTGGCTGTGTTTGGGAGGCTAAGCGACGGAGTATATACTGTACCGGCCGATGGTAATTACCAGGTGCTCAGTCTTGGCACTAGAAGCGTGTTTGTGGGTATTGGTGATCCATAGGATGTGTATATGTGGAAATGTGTGTGTGGAGATATGTTGGTGGTGTAGAAACTAACCCCCCCCCTCTCTCTCTCCCTCCAGCTGTTTGAGCTGCTGGGCCCAGAGGGGCTGGAGATGATCTCCACCCTCCTCCGGCGAAGGGCAGCCATCGTGGACTCCCTCCTCTCCATGCCACCTGACAGGACTGGCTACCCACCAGGTGAGACAGCCCCATGGCAACCAGGTCATCTCCATGGTAACACAAACTTCACTGGTGTTTGAAATAGTCGTGGTTATCAAAAATGTATTTATGTAGATGAAAGACACAAAAAGGCGATTCATCTGAGCTCCCTGACTGCAGGTCTGAAATGCACGTCTCTTTTATTATTGTCACACAGAATCAAATAATAGTGTGTGTCTGCTGGCCTGAAACAAACGTGGCTGTCTGAACCTTTATGCTTTGGGCAGGATGTTTGGTTTCGGCTCAAATTAGACCATATTTCTTGCTTTCCTTTGCTGGATGATAACAGAGAAGTGTCAATACTGGCTCTTTTTATTTATAGTGGAGGTTCTCCTGTGGGTGCAGCAGAGCATCTGACAGCTCTGGGGAATATTATCTTTTACAGGCTGTGCTTTGCTGCTTATTTCTCTGTTTCAAGCCACTAAAGAATTCCTGTGCAATGTAATCTGACCGAACAGTCCATCCGTCATGTCATATTTACCACATCATTATTTATTTGGCAAACACTTTTTTATTGCCTATTCAAAGCTTTATCAACAAATACAAAAACCCTCAAGCAAAGTAAAACATTTTTTTATGATATACATTTTTATTTCTAGTTTAGTTATTTCTTTCCTTCTTAATCCAGCTTTTTTTGTTTGGATAATTGGCATGAAATGATTGGATGAAATCATGGCTTTATGTTTCCCTGTGTTCACTATCACTTTAATATCACTCTAACTAACATTAAAGTCCCCTATTATGCAAAATGCACTTTTTGATGTCTTTTATAAATGAATATGTGTCCCCAGTGTGTAAGGAGACACCCCCATGAGACACTTCCCAACCTATCGTCTGCAATATACAGTCACGAGCTGAATCCCCCCCCCCCTTTCAGCTGTGTGTTCAGCAGGATGTCTGCAGGGACTTAGAGTTGTGGTATAAAATACATATAATGTCTCTGTTCTAGTGGTAAACACTGAGAAGTGTTTCAGAAATAATGCTGGATGTGTTTGGAACATAATATGGGGTTTAATCACTGCAGCGTTTAGCTGAGTTTCTCCGGTAGAAACTTCTCTCTTCAGACAGAGAGATGCATGATGCTCCAAAGGGGCGTGGCCAGCTTCAGCTCAGCTCTAACTTAAAGCTACAGTCACAGAATCAGCACTTCAGGAACAGCGCTGCAATAGAGGGGGATGAGGCATGCTACAATGGTTGATCTGTTTGGTATTTTGAGCAAAACACTTCACAGACATGTTTTGTAGATATGGCCCTACAATATATTGTTCAAATATAGGAGACCTTTAAGTAGGGCTACCAAACTGTTCTAGAATAAGCTTTTTAAGATTAAACTGTACGAGATTTATTTCAATCAGGCTTTTTTTACTAATTTAATTTGTTTATTTGTAAGTGTGAGGCGTCCACCTTTTCTAATCTGTTGCTGTTTATCTAAATAATTATAATTTTCTTAAAGCATTATGCTGTTAATATGCTTAATAAAATCTTTACACTTTTTCTGTATCTTTTTGACATATTAAGTCATCTTGTGTTTCAGTACACAGAACACTTTCAAATCCAAACATGATTTTTATTTTTTAACATGATTTACTTTAAAAAGTACGATCTTTATGGTTGCCATCCTGTCAACCGAAAACTCAGTTGAAGCTTTTGCCATTATGTGGTACTTTTCCACAAAATGCTAAATGACTGGGGCATTACCATAACACTTCAGAAGAGTAATGCAGAACTAATTTGTGTAAAAATTCCATGATTCATGTCATGATTTCAATTAAAGCAATGAAAATGTACATTATGCTTAGTCGGCATGCACATTGCATTACGAGCACCTTGTATTTTCCTCTGGCCTGTATTTGAGACACAGCTTACATGTTTGCTGAAAGCTCTTGATTTAGAAAAGCCAGTATTAGGCTTGTTTAAGTGAACAGAAAAACACAATCAGTGCTCAACCAAAATGCAATGATGGTGTAAACCTTAATGAGTTATTCTTAAACTAAAGGCATGTTGCAGCCTGAACATGTTCATAATTGCAGATTTCTGTTTCTGAGAGTTTCGTGTTTGATTTTGCCCTAGCCAATCAGTGGCGAGGGACCTACGTGTGCCACTCCTGATTTGTCAAAGTAAAAGTAAAGTTGCATTCAAATGATAGGCGGTAAACGGTTCGGCGCTAATGTTGCAGTAATGTTTCTAGGAGGGAAAGCTCAAATTGATTCAACTTTGACTTCATTTCCGCCCACTTTTCGACATGTCTTATGATGTAATGTCAGATGGCATGATGTGATGTGGAATTATCTGATATGGTGTCATATGGTACGATGTGTTGTGATATCAGTTGGTTTGATGTGATACACACATTCATACATTGCAAAGAGCAAATTGCGTATCATGTGAATGCGACTTAACAGTTACCAGGAACCATAAAAGCTTGGCTAGGCAAATTTGTAGAAACCAGCAAAAATAAGCTAGATTTTTGTTTAAATCCTATCCCTTCCAACTAAAGGCCACTCCTCCAAACACACTCAAGTGCAGTACATGACTTCTGCTGCAGAACGAGGGCCTTCCAGGTTCTGTTTTCAATATTTAATGGCCAGTGACCACTTGGAAAGTCTGTACTCCTTGGTGTTCGCTGTTTCTTAAATAAACTGTCTTGTCCGATGTATAATATGAATTGGGGAAACACAAAGTGCTTCAGCTCCAGCCTGTGGCCGAAGGCACAGGGGAGTTTTTATTTCGTGTCCAGGGCCTTTGTTTATGCTCACTTCAGTGTTGCACTGTACATTTATTACAACTAGAAAACTTTACAGCACATCCACCGCAAATCCCTCTCACTTTCTCCCAACCACAGACGCTGTTACCACACACTCATGTATTCCTGAAAGCAGCCTCGCGAGTCCTACAAACGTTTTATTTTTTCAACCCAAATTTTGTATCCGAATTATTAATTTAAACATCTGGATGGCGGTGACAACTCCAGCATACTTTTTCCACAGGGCCGCAGCTGTAGAGTGACTTTGTGATATAAATCAAGTGGCACATTACCTGCGCCGTTCTGTCATCGAACTTAATAATAATAATAATAATAATAATACATTTCATTTCTATAGCACACTTTAAACACAACTTCATTTCAAGGTGCTTCACATTGCTGAGGGGAAACAAAAGAGAAATGAGGTTAAGAGCATAAAAGGTTCAAATGTATAAGAAAGGACAGTTAGTAAAACGCGGTGAGGAGCAGGTGGGTCTTGAGGTTTTTCTTTAAAAAAACGATAGTGATGCAGAGGTCCTTATGCCCAGGATAAGCAACAAATGTGTTCTCATATGAACAGATACAAAAGAACCTTCCAACTGTGGTTAGATCTAAACAGATATACTCTCACTTTTCATGGTTGCCGTTAAATCATCTTTTTGTACGGTGGCCCTGAAGTGCAGGTCGAAACAACATTTCACAAAAAAGTACAACATTCCATAAAACAACACAACATTCCATAAAACAACACAACATTCCATAAAACAACACAACATTTCACTACAACACAACATTCCATAAAACAACACAACATTCCATAAAACAACACAACATTCCATAAAACAACACAACATTTCACTACAACACAACATTCCATAAAACACAACATTTCACAAAACACAACATTTCACAAAACACAACATTTCACAAAACGCAACATTTCACAAAACAACACAACATTTCACTACAACACAACATTCCATAAAACACAACATTTCACAAAACACAACATTTCACAAAACACAACATTTCACAAAATACAACATTTCACAAAACAACACAACATTTCACAAAACACAACATTCCATAAAACACAACATTTCACAAAACACAACATTTCACAAAATACAACATTTCACAAAACAACACAACATTTCACAAAACACAACATTCCATAAAACACAACATTTCACAAAACACAACATTTCACAAAATACAACATTTCACAAAACAACACAACATTTCACAAAACACAACATTTCATAAAACACAACATTTCATAAAACACAACATTTCATAAAACAACACAACATTTCGTAAAACACAACATTTCACAAAACACAACATTTCATAAAACAACACAACATTTCGTAAAACACAACATTTCATAAAACACAACATTTCATAAAACAACACAACATTTCGTAAAACACAACATTTCACAAAACACAACATTTCATAAAACAACACAACATTTCACAAAACACAACATTTCATAAAACAACACAACATTTCACAAAACACAACATTTCATAAAACAACACAACATTTCATAAAACACAACATTTCATAAAACAACACAACATTTCACAAAACACAACATTTCATAAAACAACACAACATTTCACAAAACACAACATTTCACAAAACAACACAACATTTCATAAAACACAACATTTCACAAAACAACACAACATTTCATAAAACACAACATTTCATAAAACAACACAACATTTCATAAAACACAACATTTCATAAAACAACACAACATTTCGTAAAACACAACATTTCACAAAACACAACATTTCATAAAACAACACAACATTTCACAAAACACAACATTTCACAAAACACAACATTTCACAAAACACAACATTTCATAAAACACAACATTTCATAAAACAACACAACATTTCATAAAACACAACATTTCATAAAACACAACATTTCACAAAACACAACATTTCACAAAACAACACAACATTTCATAAAACAACACAACGACATTTCAAAGGTAACGGAAAGGGTATTCCTTTAGGGAGAACACTCCTTGGTTGTGATTGGACAGAGCTAGCCAGAGAAACACTGTCTTTCCTGTGCACAAATTACAGATCTCTTTCAGGGTTCAAAGGGACATGTTGGTGTTGTGATGTGTTGACAGCATGTTGAGGGACTTCATATGTTTATACTTTGTTAAAATATATAAGATTTTTATCTCTTCTTCTATTCTTTCCAACTCAGTTTAAAATATGTGAAGACACAGCTGAGTAGTACCAAACCAGAAAGACTGTCAAACTACCAATCACAGCAGTGTTTCTCCAGCTAGCTCTGTCCAATCACAAACAGAGTGTTCTCCCTCAAGGAATACCCTTTCCGTAATTTATGAAATGTTGTTTTGACTTGCACTTCAGGGCCACCGTATTTTTGACCCAGAAGTTATTCAGTGTCAGCCATGATAATAGCTGTTTGAATTCTTTACATAATGGGAAAGAAGGTTCAATGCTCCCTTTATGAGCATAGGATACACCAGACCATATTGTGACTCCAAGGGCTAAATTAGGAAGAAAACGCTTTGACGTGCTCAACCAAAACCACTCCATTCCCCTGAGCTCTTTGACAATCCAAGCAATCCAATCCAATCCAGTAGCCTACAAGTAACGATAGTGCAAGTGCGATGGTGATAGCTGTGGAAATTGTGATTGAAACCGTTTCGATTCCAACATTTTGCTTCCCAACTCTGTCCATACGTTTATACAATTCTACTATTTGGGATTCATTTTGGGGGAATTTGAGCCCAGCTGGTGGTTTTCCTGACATTTTAACCTTATTCTCAGGTAGACAGTAGACTCTTATTTTACCCAGTGGATAAAAACACACCAAATTCACTTTGTTGCCACATTGGCAAATGATTGCGGTGAGTTTAAATAATCCCAATAGGTGGTTGTTGTCAGGCCTACTCCTGAATAAGAGCAGTGATGAGGCTGGCCTGTGCATGGTGTTGCTGAGGCTGCTGACATTGGTTTCTGCTGTAGTTATCCATCTCTCCCAGCAGCTTAAGGCTGAGCTCATTGATTTTGTATGAGATAGTATTTTAGGAGGCTTGATAAAGCAGCCCACCTATCGATATACCTGCCTTCCATTTTCTGCATGCTTTCTTATTTTAAGTGCTATCCATCCTGTGTTGTCTCTCGCCCCCCTTTGTCCTGAGGTGGCCATCTTTCACCTCCCTAATGATGGAGTAGAGCTGTAAGCACATAGGACGGATGAGTTATCTTCTGAGCCGTCAGGTAGACATCAAAGAGCAGCTGAAGATTAGAAGAGAGAGCTCCGAAAGGAAAAACAAAATGTCCTAAATATAGATTTTAATGCTTGGTGTGAAGCAGTACATGAGTTTATTAATCTAGAGTCTAGATTAAATCCGCTGAATGAATGAACAGGGTTAGTCTAGATTCTAGACTAACCCTGTTCATTCATTCAGCAGATTTAATCATTAATGTGTAACATTGCTCCAGTTACATGTAAGCCAGTGGTGAACAGCCTTAACGTAGGAGCTTCAATTGCTAGTATTTCATCAAGATAATAAGAGTGCCCGATATTTTATGTGATCAGGTCCCTGCACACAAGATGCACAAGCATCAACACAGGATTTTGGTTTCTGATAGATACAGTGAGTGGCTTAAATTTAAACAAAATAACCTGCCTGACAACACATTAGCCAATATGAGCTTACAACAGATATACCTTTATATACACATGCCGGGTCAGCACATTGTTTCATATTGTTCACCTTTACATACAGCTCCGGAAAAAATGAAGAGACCACTCCAAATGTTTCTTAAATGTTTATCTCTTCATGTATGGCAGTCATTCAGTGTCTGTTGGATTCCAACACAGAGAATTGTTGTCATACATACGTATTAATAGTAAAACTGATATTGCTGAAGTGGTCTCTTAATTCGGAGCTGTATACTGTAGGTTTTGCTCACAAGAAATGATTAATCATAACAGAGTTACGCCTGTCCAATTTAGTTGACTTAACTTTACCCCCTTTAGTAAAATAACTTTCATGTCTGTTTTAGATATGTGTACTTTGTTAGTTTCTCCTACAAGTAGTGTTGAAGCATACAGACAAAGTTAATACCATTTAAAGTCATGGTATTAATTCCATAAATGAAAGATTTGTAGCTTTGTTTAAGGCCAACAAAATAAATGCTCTGCTACATTTAATCCAATTAAATCTGTTGCTAAGGAAACATCTAGCTCTTGTTTGCCCTTGTTGCATTACCATGTAAGCCTACCTAAGTTTATACTCAGAGATCTGCAGGCCATCTATACAGTTTAGGTGCAAGGAACAAGTTCACCTTTATAAAACTTCTCAATACCTGATGTTATTTCTGTGAAATATATGGGACAATAAAAGTGTTTAGTCCAGAAACGGCGGTTGTAGTCACGCCCATACTGCATCAAACCCCCACTGATGTTATTCCCATTGTGAAGAACTTTTGATCAGCGGTAAAATTTCACTTGCCAGGAAGCTTTTGAGATTAGCGTTGCCTTGGCGACTGAGGGTGAAGTCAGTAGGGGTTAAAAAAGGCTGATTAAATGTTCCACTATTTGCATGCCATCAGGAAGAGTGGGATTTAGTGGGAATGCCTGTCTCTTGCTGATTAGCTTTTAAATTGCAGTTTGCAGCTTGGCACTGGCATGTTTATCAAAGAACAGACTCTCTCCGTGGCTCTTTTCCACAATCCAACAGCTGATAGAGCCACGTCTATGAGGAATGGACAATTAGAGACACAACATGTCCGCTTATAACATGTTTTAACAGGTGCTGGATGTATCAAGGGCTATTCAAGGCATAATTAACACATGGCCATACTGCAATTATTCTAATATTTACTGCTGCCCCTTAACGTGGGGTCCCTGATTCTAATCTCACGCCTCTCTTTATGGCAGTGTACAGAGCCACTAAAAACTGAACCTGTAGTCCTATACATTCAATGGAGATAGAGAGGGTGATAGAAAAGGTAGTTTCAATGACTTTAAACTGAATATTCTGGTGTATTGAACTTTTGTACAGATGAGACATCATCTCTTAAATTGACATTTTTTTCTGTTGTGTAAAGTTCTATAGGTAAGTGATTAAGTGATTCGTTGTGGGAAAAAAATGCTTGTTGATTGATAATAAAATGTTTGCAGCTCGTATTTTTTAGAGAAATTATCAATAGATTTTTAAAAAACATATATCATATTTAGAGGAGACCTTTTATTTTCATTTTTAGCTTCAAAATGTATTTTTTGCTCTTACTGGGACATGTCTCCATGCTTTAAGGTTCAAAAAGCTCTTTATTTTTCTTATACTGCCTGTGCTGCAGCACCTCCTTTCACCCCCAGTCTGCTCTGATTGGTTAGCTGACCTGCTCTGTTGTGATAAGTCAACCGCCTAGAGATGCCCCGCACCTTAGCCTGTACATTTGATGTGTTGGAGCGCTAGCCAATTGAAGTGTGTGTTTAACATAGTGATGTCATTATGTAACAGAAGTAGACAATGGAGTCCAATAGAGTCATTTCAGGCAGGGTTGGGGGAGTGTGCGGGAGAGAAATGTTAGCCTTTGCAGACCATTTACATGCACATAAACCTATATACACACTACAGGAAAGGGAAACCCCGAAAAGCAGAATAAGGCCTCTTTAAATCTACTCTCATCAACAAGTACAGTGGTATGCAAAAGTTTGGGCACCCCTTAGGAAAACCACTGCATCAGTTTGTCACTTGCTGAGCTTTTGAAGCAGCAACTTCATTTTAACATATGTTATACCTTATGGTAACAGAAACATCTCAGTAGTGAAATAACTTTTATTGGTCAAACAGAAACATGTTTATGTGCATTCAAACAAAAATAGGCATGTGCATAAATTTGGGCACCCCTAAGAAATAATTCCATTAATATTTAGTATTGCCTCCTTTTGCTGCAATAACGGCCTGTAGACGCCTCCTGTAGCCACAGACAAGTCCCTTAAGCCTGGCAGGTGGTATTTTGGCCCATTCTTCCACACAAAACGTCTCCAGTTCAGTCAGGTTTCTTGGCCTCCGTGCATGGACAGCCTTCTTCAAATAAATCCATACATTTTCAATGATGTTAAGGTCTGGGGACTGGGATGGCCATTCCAGAACATTGTACCTGTGCTTCTGCATGAATTCCTTGGTGGATTTTGATCGGTGCTTAGGATCATTGTCCTGCTGAAAAATCCAACCCCGGCGTAGCTTCAACTTTGTGACTGACTCTAGAACATTCTTGTCAAGAATCTCCTGGTACTGTAAGGAATTCATGTGGCCCTCAACTTTAACAAGTTTTCCAGTACCTGTGCTAGCCACACAGCCCCATAACATGATAGATCCTCCACCAAATTTTACAGTGGGCAACAAGTTCTTTTCATTGAATGCAGTGTGTTTTTTTCGCCATGCATACCTGTTCATGTTATGACCAAATAACTCAATCTTGGTCTCATCTGACCACAGTATTTTGTTCCAAAATGCTTCTGGCTTGTCCAGATGTGCTTTTGCATACCTCATGCGACTCTTCTTGTGATTAACACTCAGGAAAGGCTTTTTGCACATCACCCTTCCAATGAGCTCTTCCTGGTGCAAAGTACGCTGGATTGTGGAACGGTGAACAACTACACCATCAGCAGCCAGATGTTGTTGTAGTTCTCTGGAGGTGGTCTGTGGCTTCTCTGTGACCATTTTCACCATCCTTCGCCTGTGCCTTTCCCCTATTTTTGTCGGCCTACCACATCTTTCCTTCACACGGACTGTTCCTGTGGCCTTCCATTTCACAACTACGTTTCTGACTGTGGAGACAGACAGTTTAAACCTGTCAGATAATTTTTTGTACCCTTCTCCTAATTTATAATGTTGGATTATCTTAGCTTTCAGGTCAGTGGAGAGTTGTTTTGAGGTCCCCATCTTGCCACTCCCTAAGAAAGAACCTAGGCCAGGCACAGCCAGCTATTACCTATGTTAAATAGCCTTTTTCATGATTGGTTCCACCTGTCTTTGTAATTGAAGGTCTAATGAGCTAATCAAAGCAATTTTGTGCAGCAACCTGTCAGCTATAAATCCGTACAGGTGTTGAAATGAATGCTATTTATAAGGGTGCCCAAACTTTTGCACATCCCATTTTTTGCATTTTATTTTATTATAATAAAACTATGTAATGCTACCCTAAGAATTTTGGTCTGGAAAACACTAAAACGTCTACATCTTTGTAGGAAAACAAATGTTGTTGCTGTGATCTTCTATTATAAAGGAAAAGCAAATTGTCATGAAATCTCAGAGGGGTGCCCAAACTTTTGCATACCACTGTATATCTGAGCAATGGATCTAAAAACTATGAGTAAAATGAGAGATAATATATATCTTTTTTTTACAGTTTCACACAGCTCCACGAAACTTTTATCAAACTTTTCATCTCTACTGGTGCTCTGTTCTAATGTAATGTTTCGTGCTTGCTCTCTTGAACCTTACTAGTGAATAAGAGGAGCAAAAAGCCAGATATGTTCTACAGAGTTGAAAGGTTGGGGCCTAAAAAGTTACAAAAAGATTATTAATATGAGACACCTTTTATTTTATTCATCGTAGTAATATGTTAACTTTCACATCTGCCTGTGTGGTTCCAGGAAGAGTCATTGTCCAGGTCTGAGTTGTGATGTCTAGCCCTCTCGTTTACAAGTGCCTTTAAATGACTCCTTAAGCACAGTACTTTTTCTGTTAGCAGGTTGTGGTGACTATTGCTAATCAATATCACCGAGGGATTGGCCAAACTAATTGGACGCGTGCAATCTCCATTCACCACAAAGTTTTTAGCTTTCAATACCATTTTATTTCCAAGAAAAACAGCGTGTACAGCTACACGGTCAAAAAACTGTTGCTCTACCAAGTCCCAATCACCCACAACTGTGCCGGTGAGTTCACCTAAATACCATGTGCACCATTGCGCCATCCAGTGCTCACAAACAACATACAAGTGGGTGCAACATAGGTAGTACAGTAGGTGTTTGAGGAATATTTGCCGCAAACTACTCAGAAATCTGTTTCTCAGACGTGATATACCATGGCAAACTGTTCTGCCACACATGTAACACTGAGATAAAGCCAGTGCTTTTCTGCTGAGCATTTCAGATTATTCCCTCAGGCCACGATCAGAACAGAGGCTTTTCTCTGCCACTCAAAGTCCACTCACAACTCTTGAGTGTGACAACTAACAGAGAAGAAGAACCCAGAGGGTGCTGGGAGCATTGCATCATTCTTACTGCCAAGCAAGTTTAACAACAAGGCGATCTTTTTGGTCCGTCCTGACTTCAAACACGTTATTCACACTTACAGGGCTCATACTATGAGCAGAGTTAAAGGGGGATTTGTTGCTTGGGATGACTTTGTGATGCCAGAAATATCATTAGCACTGGAGCAGTTAAGCTGTATTTGAATTAATTTGTATATTTAATGTATAGGCACAATGTGCATATCTATGGATTATTCAGCAAGTAAACCAAGGGATTAGACTGCCAGCCAATATCTGACATCCAATATATATTTCCTATATTTTTACACAGCTTTGTTGAATTCTATTTGGTCAATTACAGCATTCTACTGTCTGTTATTTCTTTGTAGAAAACCGTGATTCTGATTGTTAATTCGAGAGAGCCTCAGCACCCACATTAGATCGGGGCGCAGGCATATTAAGTGTATGACAAAATGTTGGTTATTTGAAAGAAATGGTGTGTTAAATGAATCAAGTGTCTCCAAGAACCAGAGTGTGTCCCCAAGTAATATGGATGTAAATGATCCCTTATTAATAACGCCATGGGGTTTTTGTTTTCAGTTCAATTAGTTTGCTTGTCTTTTTGTCAGTAGAGTTATGGACAAAAGTTCCCTTTTTAAACTAATAACTGTATAATTTCTGGACAGGAGCTTATGATTTTCAGTGTTTACCGCCAAGAAGTCATCCAATACAAATTCCTCATAGAGTTACAGTTATTACATAACCTTACATTACTCACTTATTGACTTTTCTTGGATAGTAAGTCTCCTAATTTATTTATTGAGGTTATAAGATCATCCTATTTTGCTCTCAGCTGCTGTGTCATCACATTCTGGGGTTGCTAAATCATTGCAGTTCTTGGAAATCCAGCAGTGGTTTCCAAGTACACACATTTATATACACGTATTTACTAAACACAAGTCAATAACAGATACAGGACATGTTCATATAAAACTACATACGTGGAACTTACAACAGCAAACTCCATTGAAATGTTAAAAAGTACATTTAAAACCTATATTTTTAATATGGTTTTTATTTGGGTTAACTTTCAATTGTCACAGGTATCATTGTCCATGTTTTACTGTATTTTTTCTGTTTTGCTTTTATTTTACATGTTCTATTTTCTCCACGGTTTGAGAGTGTTTTCTATTTATTTTAATATAGCTGGTGTGTTTGCTTCTTGTTCTGCACTTTGGGCTGCTTTGTGCATAAAATGTGCTATACCAATAACGTTTATTATTATTATATTTCTTCTTCTTCTTCTTCGTCTTCGTCTTCGTCTTCTTCTTCTTCTTCTTCTTCTTCTTCTTCTTCTTCTTCTTCTTCTTCTTCTTCTTCTTCGTCTTCGTCTTCGTCTTCTTCTTCTTCTTCTTCTTCTTCGTCTTCGTCTTCGTCTTCGTCTTCTTCTTCTTCTTCTTCTTCTTCTTCTTCTTCTTCTTCTGGCCCCTTTTAATACCTTTGCAGAACCTTTTACATTTTGGAACAGATTTGTTTTACAGGGAAAACACAAAATATTATTTACTAGTGATATACTACATCTGCCCACCGTGGTAAATATTGTTATACTGAGTACGGCTATATTGCCTTTTCCTATAACCATATGTTTAAAGTTAAACAACGAGAGGCTCAGTATCATTCAGGTTAGGATTTAAGATCAAAATAAGAAACTTTTACTTACAGTTTTACTACCGCTTAAAATAAAAATGCTTGCATAAAAAAAAGAGGTTCATGCAATACGTTGTATGTATACTGTATATATTTTATACACAAGTGTGTGTAAATGTAGTGTATTTAATAATAATAATAATCCATTTTATTTATAGAGCGCTTCTCTAAAAACTCAAAGACGCTTTACAGAGAAAAAAATCATAACAACAACACACTTCAAATGATTAAAATTTGAACATGGTGAGATGGGTGCAAATTTCATTTGTATTTCCTTTTGAAAGTCATACCTCGATAACTTGTATCTGCATACAATTATGAATGGATTTTCATTAGATCGTTATTCATGGTAAATGATAACAGGGAGGCTTTTCGGTTATTGTGTAATTCAGTCTGAAGTCACGTTGAATCTAAATAGACTGCCCTGGAGAATCCTATATCAGTGTAAAAGGTGTGGAAAAACATGTGAAACTGTGTGAAAGCACCTTGAAACCAGCTTGTAAGAAAACCAAATCTATTTTGGCGAAGCCCCTCACAATGATTATGGCACCATGATCGCTTCTGGAAATGAGAATCCTGGATATTTGGAGGCAATCACTGCTGGAGACACATAACAAGCTCCCAGAGAGAGGCAGAGTAAAGGATGGGGAACGCTTGAGACAGAGGAATTGGTGCATAGAGGGTGACAGAGTTAAGGGGGTTGGGAGTTGGAAAAGGTAATGGGAGGGAGGGAGGGTGGAGTGACAGGAAGAGGGGAGCCGCTACAACGAGGGAGAGGCTGTGCGGCAGGTAGAGCCGTTAGACGAGATAAAGAAGAAATCATTCAGTCAATCAGCCCGGACCGCGCTGCAATCATCAGATCTCATCTGTTTTCAAGAGCAATTCAGCTGCTTATTGAGCTGTTGTGCCCCAAACAGGGAGGCTGCAACGGGGAGTGTTAACCCATGCAGCGCCACGTGCGCTCGCACCTCACAACCGCTATCAGGACTACTGCTGAAATATGAAGCCCTTCTGTATTGGCTTTAGCTGACCCCCACCCAGGTATAATTACTCTTTAAGGCTGTGGGCATTAGAGCCTGAAAACCCACAGAATACAAGATATTATATAATCTATAAAAAGTCTATATATAAGTATGGATCTCGACAGGTCATTAATACAAATAAAAACTAAAATAATAATAACAAATAGTAATTGTGCTCTTCAAATCATTTAAAGGGGTCCAATTCTGCTTTTTGGGGTTTTCCCTTTCCTGTAGTGTGTTCTTATTGTGCACTAAAATCCCTGTGTTCCCTCCAGAGGGAGTTTCCCCCCAGACTCCCCCGCCACCCCCGCCTGAAACACCTTAATTGGACTCCTTCGTTTACGTCCCTGACATAATGACGTCACTATGTAACACTCACACTTTGGCTAGCACTCCAACACATTGTACGTTATTGGCTAAGGCGTGGGGCATCTTTGAGCGGTTGACCAATCACAACAGAGCCTGCCAGCTAACCAATCAGAGCAGACTGGGCTCAGGTTTCAGACAGAGGGTGAAAAGAGGGGCTAAATAGAGAGAAGCGGCACTACATTTCAAGCTGAAAATCAGCATATTTGGCCCCTTTAAGACTATTCATATTTGTTTGTGTTTGCACTACTTCATTTCAGTTTTTTTTTTCTAAATGTGTTATTTGTGCACATACAAAAGATAACATAATGAGGTTATAGTATTCACATTTTAACATGTTATAAAGGTAACATAACAAGCTGACAGCATCTTATTGAAACTATACAGTAGCATCTTTGTAAATGTCCGTTGTTAAATACTAATTTGTGTGCACCAATCAATGTGCGTTTATAAAGCACATGTAAAGTTCTCTTTAAAAATGTTGCACTCACAATGTGTCATGTTGGTAGTGCAACTGAAAGGCAAACCATCAATAGAATGGCAGTACATAAAAAGTTAGTGCTGTTATTTGAAATTACACATCAACAAAAACCTTCACTGAATATCCTGTTTAATGGTTTGTGGAAATACGTAACCTTTCAACCCTTCATTCTTTTACAAGGTATAACATGATTTAATCCTTTCACGAAACAAGTATCTGAGGTTTTAACTTTTATTTTCTATGCATTTCCTCCAGATGTGAGCCGATTAGCCATCGGAGAAGCCAAGCCCACCTTTGCGTGCCAGGTGACCATCCAATCGGAGCAGGAGAAACAGATGATGAAGCTGTACCGCAGAGAGGAGAAGAGGGAGAGGAAGAGAGGCAAAGGAGGAGAAGACGGCGACTCCTCAGAGGCCGCCCTGACCTTTGACCCCCGAGAGATGAGAACCCAGCGGTATGTCATCTCTCCAACCCTCCTCTTGGTCCTCTTCCCTTATATGTTTTTGTTCTCTGTCCGTCTCCACCTGTTCTCCGACAAGCTTCTGCATTTTTCACGACAGCTCGGCTTGAGCTTTACTAAATAAAAAAAATACTGCAGCTTGTCAGCTCCTTTTTCTATTTGCTAGAATACCTTTTTTTTTAAAGTTTAATTTCAGGGGATGAAAAAAAAAGAGCAGTGATCTGTTTAATTAAAAAACTTAGCATGACCAAATCCAGCCCAGTCTGAGGGAAAAGATTAGCAGAGAGGTAAGCCACTTTAGGACAGAACATAATGCCACACATCTGTGCCTCTCCATTTTAATCATCCACTGCACGACTCCCTCTCCGGCTAAAGTGTGGAGGCATGCGAGGACTCACGATGTGGCTGCAGATGTGACACGCTGCTGATGTTGTTAGTGGAAGTGCATCTCTGATTTATTCCTTTACTTTGAGAGACTTAGAAATTGTCATTCTCTTCATCTTAAAGTACTTACCCTATCAAGCAGCTTTCATGTACAGATACTTTCTCTTCTGTTTTCTGAATGGTCCATATGTGTTGCTGGCTCTCACAGGGAGCAGGCCCTGCTGACTGCACGGCGGGATCCGATACTGAGCAGGGACAGAGTATACGAACGCATTCGATATCCCAACGTCTATGACTGCTACGTAGAGGCCACAAAGATGCCTGCGTTTGTCGGTGGAGCCAAGGTGAGCCTCCAGGAACTTTAAGAGGGGAAGTTTGCGCTTTTTCAGTCTGCTTACAATATACAGTTCCGGAAGAAATTAAGACACCACTTCAGCATTATCAGTTTCTCCAGTTTTACCATTTATAGGTATTTGGTTGAACGATTAAGTTTTTTATTGTATTCTATAAACTACTGACAACATTTCTCAAGAATTGGAGTGGTCTCTTTATTGAATTTTTTCCGGGGTTGTACAAGTTTCACCAAAAATTCTAAAAACTAAGATCTTAATTCAATATGTCCATTAATGGTGTTATGTTCTTGCAATTTGCCTTTTAAATGCAGTACTTCCAACATATGTTTGTAACAAGTGCTGATTCATATAGTAATATATATTATATATTATTTACAACATATTAAATCTGAATATATTTTGCACACGTCTGCACAGACCTCCACTGTCAAATATATACACTGCAGTTTTTCGTATATTGTCCTACATTCATTGTCTTAAATGTTTTAGTTTTTTAGGTTGTACGTATATTTAAATTTAAATTTTGTTTAAATAGTTGTTTTTAGTCTTTTTTAATGCTAAACTGTGTCTTTACAATTCTTTCTTTTTTATAAGCGTTATATTTTTGAATTGCTTTTCAACATTTTTCTTAGATTGTTTATGATTGCTCCACCAAAGCTCATTCCTTGTATGTAACCTGGCATTAAGAAGGATATGAGAAATAAACATTAAAATGAGACTATAGCTGAAATCCACAGTGAATGACTTTTTATGTCCCACTCGGTGTGTGTATAGAATCTAGTTATATGTTTTCTGAGTGTGTTCTTTTGTGTGTGGGACCTTCAGATGCTGCTCCCTGAGGGAATCCGCAGAGACAACACTAAGATGTATGAAGAGGTGGCCATCCCACCTAGCGATCCCATGTCCATCGGCTTTGAAGAGAAGCCTGTCTTCATCTCTGAACTGGATGAGGTAGGAGCTGCTGTGTGTGTGTGTGTGTGTGTGTGTGTGTGTGTGTGTGTGTGTGTGTGTGTGTGTGTGTGTGTGTGTGTGTGTGTGTGTGTGTGTGTGTGTGTGTGTGTGTGTGTGTGTGTGTGTGTGTGTGTGTGTGTGTGTGTGTGTGTGTGTGTGTGTGTGTGTGTGTGTGTGTGTGTGAGATTGTACACTAGGTTTAGACAGCTTTGTGGTCCTGGAAGCTGCACACACTCACTCAAATTCTCAGGAAACGGAGGATTCCAATGAAACCCTGTGTATTTGTCACACACATATACATGTATACTTTGGCCTCGTCTGGGTCTTACACTGGAAGCCCTCCGGTTCTCAAGCCAACCCCAAAAGGCTTACAGATTGGGCTACTGCCACCCCAAAACTCAGAATGAAAATATTTTGATGGGTTATGATTTGTAAATTAAGTTTTGTTTTTACATCCCACGTAAACAATAAGACTCCTTTCCAAGCGATTAACTAACTGGACTCCATTTAAATCAAAAGCCTTTATCAGATTTAGCTTTGTGTGCGTGCGTGTAAACATTATTAGTGTATGGCTGCACAATTGTATTAGTTTTTCACCTGCAACTATAATTTTCACTTTGCAATGAAGTGCTTAATCAAATAATAAACTGCTCAGTACTTGTCATTTTGTCAAGAAATAAAATTCACACAGGAGTTTACACAAATAGGATTTACCATGGGGATATTTAATATGGAATATTCATTCATTGATTTAACAGAAAACATACTATTTGTGTATTTATTCTTAATAAAATTCCCTTTTTTAGTATAAAAGATGTTGTCCATATCACCCAGCCCCAGTACATTTAGAAAAACATGTATTATTACTGTAAATGGGGCAAACAAAAACATCTTCTTTCTGCCACTTTGGATTTAATCCATTGAACCAACAGTCAGAATACACAGTGACCCAATATTGATAAGCTTTCTGTGTGACTTAGGAATGCCACTTGTTAATAAACTCCAAACCACACAGGTGTTACTTAAAACTCCAGAGATTTTAAAAGTAAGAATGTTTCTCCGTGATGCTCAGAGCATTTACTTTGAGTTATTTAAAAACTTGAATACAAATGATAAAAGCTTAACCAAAACGGATTCACCATAAGATTTATTAAGCCAATATACTAAGAAGCAATTTGTGTGCTGAAGTTATTAGAATGTTTTTCCATTCAGGCACCTGTAGGGTTCTTTAAGAATGTTTTGGAGTCTCAGTTTGGTACATTAGTGCAGCTATAACACAGACAGAAGAAAGTAAATGCAAGTATTTAAATATAAACTCTTTAAAAAGGGGAACATAATTCTCTGTACAAATGTTTTGGCATATGGTAATCTTTTACAAAGTATAAATAATAGAGTTCATGTTCAAAAGGGGCAAGAAGAAGAAGAAGCAGAAAAACCTTTCTATTCCCACAGTACCCCCTACAATAAATAATAATAATAATAATTGTCAAATCATCTTTACAGGTTAACCAGAAAAAGAAGACACAAAATAAAAAAGAATCCGGAAATCATCACTCCCGCTCATAACCATTTAACATTTGTTTTTTAAATAGTTCCATCACAATGTGGATGATATGCTGAGGGGCGGGACATATTTAAGCAGTTTACTAATCAAAACAGAGCCATCCAGCTAACCAATCAGAGCAGACTGGGCTCTGGTTTCAGACAGAGGGTGAAAGGAGGTGCTGCAGCACAGGCAGTATGAGAAAAATAAAGAGCTTTTTGAACATTAAAGTGTGGGGACATGTCCCAGTAGAGACAATACACCCTGATATGAACCTGAAAATGAGGGCCCCTTTAAAACATCATCATTTTTAACATATTCAATAAAACATTTAAAGCAGTTATGTTGATCACATCTAAATGTCCACTGTATTTTGATGAGAGAACAAGAACACAAGAGTAGCTGTTATTTCATGCAACCAAAAGTACATAAAATATTCCCCTAAAATGTCAACATGGGATTTGATATTCAGGCTTTAGCTTTGATACAAAACTTTGGGAACCCAGTCCTATGAAATGAGTACATTCCCAGCTCTGCATATCAACATCTCAGCGTGTTGAGGGACATCTGTAGGAACAACAGGACTTTCTGACATGTCTGTTGAGCTGACGGAGAGTTTGCCGATAGCCCAAGTATATGCTGCTCCCTGTTATCCTCCATGCCAGTGAGCAGAGAGGACTGTGGCTGTAATGGCCAGTGAGTGATGTTCCGTCTTAATGGAAGTGCTGTAGCTCTCAGACGGCTGTCAGCTCGCACAATGAGCCGTCAGTCTGGCCACCACCTTGACTGACAAAGCCACACTCATATTACATACACACTGCAGAGCCTTTACACAGCACCCACTGGGTCGTATTAGGGGGCGGCAGGCTGGAAAAGCAGGATTTGCGTCTGCTTCCGTCCCGTGGGGAAGAGGTATGGCAGGAAGGCGGAGGATACTCCACACACATCAGTGTGCTTGAAAGACTCTGCTCCCATCCTGTCCGCTGAGGAGGACTTTGTAATCCACCATTACTGAAGCTCTAGTGAAGATGCAGCAGTGTTAAAGGTCACCCCCTCCTGCTCCGGACGGGGCTGCTTGTTGATGGAGGCCCTAACGGACAATATCCCTAACCCTCAGAAGCATTTAGTCACAGCGCAGCAGACTAGTGTAACCGCTCCCCTCTCTTAGCCTTCCTGTCACTCATGCTAATGGACGTGATAATAAACAAGGTCTAGGTGTGTGTGTGTGTGTGTGTGTGTGTGTGTGTGTGTGTGTGTGTGTGTGTGTGTGTGTGTGTGTGTGTGTGTGTGTGTGTGTGTGTGTGTGTGTGTGTGTGTGTGTGTGTGTGTGTGTGTGTGTGTGTGTGTGTGTGTGTGTGTGTGTGTGTGTGTGTGTGTGTGTGTGTGTGTGTGTGTGTGTGTGTGTGTCTTGTGCTATGACAAACTGATTGTTTAGGGATGGTTTAATCACATTTACACTGTTGCTCTTGATGTTTTCTGATACTGGCTCAGGTGTGTGTGTGTGTGTTCGGTTTGCCTTGGGCAGAGGTCTCTTCAATGGCTGTCAATTTCAATCCTCATCAGAGTGATCTTTGAGGAATCCACCATTAATCATGTCCACAGAGGCGGGTGTGCTGTACAGTCAAATAGCATTTAGCGTATAGCAGTGTTTAAATCATGGCTGCCCTCTTTTTGATTTAGATCTTAGTGCTAACATCTTTGGCAGGTACAGTTAAAGACACTGTAAATGAACGTGAAGCTTCCAGGGAATCACTCATCAAAATGTCATATTAAGCAGCTTTTGAAACAGGGTTAGTTAATGTCGATGTAAGACAAATAAAACCAACGCATGCAAAGAACAAGTTCCATATTGGAAGGAAATGTCATTCTTTTAAATTCAAGGCTTTGCTGTCTCCGTGCTTGACCACGTTATTGATGCTTATCAAAAGAAGATAGCTGGCATGTGTTTGACTCAGTCGTCAGCAGGAAAGATGTCCAATCTGGGAAAAAGAAAATCAAGCAAATGCAACAATTTAGGTATTTGTTGGTTAAAACGACAAAGAAGAGCCACAGAATGTGAATGAAATCCTTTGTGAGTGGTCATTTCAACAAGTCAGGACATGTAAATATCTACATTCCTATCTTCAACCCTACTTTTCAATTCAATACGCAATTTTGCCAGCACCTCCATCCACAACGAGCACTTTGACCAAATCTCCTAATCAACCTGCATTTATTGGGGGTAATCAGAAAGGCAAGAGAATGTAAAAGCAGACAGAGATACTAACATCTATGTCTCTTTCAACTTTTTAATAAGGAAAACTAGTTATGTCAGAATTGTTCTTAAAGCAATGATGTCACCCTATCACCCAACACTAACATGAACCTGGTGTAAGCAAAGCTAAGATATTTGTTCCACCCCGTGTGTCCACTTTAGGGCTACACTCATGGCTCATTCATTCACTTTCAGAGGAGTTTAGGACCGGCCGATATACTGAATATACTCCATGTCATGGTTTTTTAACCCTTGTGTTTTTGCACTCAATAATTTAGTATAAATATCACCCAAATCTACAAACGTTTCCTACTTATTACCACAAGTTGTATTCTTCTTTTTGCAATGTATGGTCAAAAGACCTCATTTACACAAAATTAAACGTCATTTCTGAGTAAAAAAAGGAAAACATGTTGAATGATTTTACAATATTGACCCCTAGATGACCACAGATGCTTTGGTTTTGAATAAAAGTATACAGGCACATGCTATTTTTCCGGCAGTCACATAAAATCAACCTTTATCCCGACATAACAACATTTGGGAACCGGTTAAATTAGATTCAGGGACAACAGGAAGATTTAACCACTGTCGTGACATTTGCTTTGGCTTTTTCCTTCTCCCTCTCAAACACAAACACAAAAAAAATCACGTACAGGCTACGTCACACACACCCGCTGCCTATCCAAACCAGGAGTTTAATTGGGCCGGGCCTTAAAAGCTCTGTTGCATATCAAACCGAGCGCTCCCTGAGCTAACAGCCAGAATAACAGACAGCACTGGAGATGTTTTAACCTCACTTTTTGGCGAGCAGTCATTGTCTTGGTGAAGGTGTCTCTCTGCTATAACTGTGAACAGCTTACCTCACCCACCAGGCCTCGCCGCTGCCATTACTTGGTTCACTTTGATTGAGACTCAGGTACCTGAACCATGTATAAGGCTTTTTCCCTTCTCATCCTCCATGTATGTAAATGTCATCCACAGTAAGAGACATTCTTGTACTTGTACAGCTCAAGCAGAGAAAGGGTTGTCAAGACACTACGCCGCCATTCCTAGATATTCATCATTACCGCCACAGACCAAAGAAAGTCTTGGTGGAGCATATTGGAGCTGTAAAACGGCAGCATGTTATTATACCAGTGGTGAACCGTCAGGGCCTTCAAGGTATTCAGAGAATACCCTGGAGCCCTCAGATTAAAAAAAAAATGACATTAATTATACAAATAAAATGTAATACCATTAAAGTATAATGATAGAATGAGAATGGTATCTGTGTTGATCCGTAATATTACAGTGTTACGTTTTTTTGCTTGTCTTTCTTGGTCCATGCACTACGCATTTGAGTGCTTTTGTGTTATAAAGAAATGCATCCAATCAGGGTGTGTGTCTACAGTAGGTCCTGTTTTGATAGACACGGTTCGCCACTGTATCATACGGCATGTCTTCCACATACCAATTGCATTGGGCCTGCACATTAGGTACAATGTTAAGGTTACTATCTGTTTGAATGAGTCAGAGTACAATTGAGGAATTGAGGCAATCTTTGGGATCAATATAGATAAATCAGTTTCAGGACAAATTTTACCTTTACGGTATTGCTTGGTCTTTTTTTCTTTAAAATAATATTTAGGGTTGATTTAGGATCCCTCTCCGAGGAGCTCATTTCCTGAAAAGGAAACGATGATTATCACAGGAAGCTGTATGATTGATTGATTTTGCTGTAGATGTATAACAGTTACCAGTTTTGTGCTGTTATCAGACTTTACTGAATCTCTGTCCCGGCTTCTCTGCAAAGACTGGAACACAAATAATCTGAATAGGAGATGAAGTAAATTCTCTGCGGCTCCATCTCTATATTCTCTCGCCTTCTGAAAAGGCTTATCTCTTTTTTAGCTCTCAGTTTCTCCCTAGCTCGCTAGCAGTTTTCCCTTCATCTTTGCAAGTCCCTGTGTAACTGATATAGATTGATATGGACCCTCTTCAGCTGAGTGATGTGAATTAGCCTCAGTCAAGCAGTAGCTGTATTCATTAACTTAAGCCTGGGCAACTTTGGAACAAAGTGCCTCACTCTTCTAAAGCGCCACCACACAATGCCTAATAAGTCTTTACGTGCTATTAGAAAGGCTTTGAAATGCTGGCTGAGAAGTCTGACATCCCAGCCCCCCCTCCTCTTCCCGTTTACACTGAGTGCTGATTGTCATTTATTGAAAGCTGTAATGGGGAACAGGGCTGTGCGTGCCTCTGTACGCCTTTTAACAGCTCTGTGAAACATTAAAAGTGGGAAATGTATTAGGATGCTTTTTAACTAATGAATCAGGCGCTAGGCTTCCCGTAGTAAAAGCCTTCCTAATTTATCCGAATAAATATGTTACTTAGTGTGTTGTGAGTGAGAGCCAGTGCCAGACTCCAGTATTGCTGAGGGAACATACACTAGTTACATTGCTGACGTGCAGAATGGACACAACTGAACTACTAATTGATAGGGATCCACTGAAGCTGCTAACGCATTCTAGGAAATGACACATTCCCACAGGGAAGGAGTCCGTAGAGGGAGAAGGATTAAAGGACTTAAGCTGCTACATGAGAGCCATGCTGGGCGTGGGTAGGGCTGAACGATTATGGAAAATAATCTAATTGCGATTTTTCGCGCCAATATTGCGATTGCGATGCGATATGCGATTATTTTTTAAGGACTTTGTCTTCTGTATTATTGACAAGCAAAACATCATATAGTATGGCCAATACTATATTACATTAATTTTAAACTGTTCTTTCCTGGAAGACATACCTCTGTTATGATGACATGAGTTTGCATGAATGATGACTGACAACTAATTCAATCAAAACAGTATATTTGAACATACACAATAGTATATTTTGAGTAGTAACATCTCTGAGCATAGTATAGTAACATCTGAGCATAAAGTGCTGACAAGGAACCCTGGTGTAAACATTAAAATGAAAGTCAGTACAATGTGCAGAAATATATATATATATATATATATAAAAAAACAATCTGTGGCTTTACCACACTCGACTTTCGACATCTGTGAACTGCTAGAAAGTCATTAAATTAAAAAATAATATTAAATAAATAAAACTAGTCAGTAACATTACACATAAAGTGCAAACATAATATAGCAATTGTATACACACACAAACACACCTTTATTAATTGGCTGAACATCTTGATTATCTGCAGTAACAGTAACACAGCACAAACTAAAGTGCACAATGAGTATGGCTCTGCCAGCCATAATCATCATAGCTCAAGGTTTTTTGCTAGGAAGACCAGCATATCAACTTTTGCTGGCTTTAAGGATGAGCGAGTGCAAGTCACTATATTCCCTCCAGTGCTGAACAAACGCTCTGAGGGGGCACTTGTGGCTGGCACACATAGATATTTGCGGGCCATCTTGCACAGTCGTGGAAAGTGAATGTTGTGCACCTTCCACCAGGCTAAGGGATCATCCTCTCCGTCAATGACAGGGCTCAACAGGTAACTATTCAACTCTGCCTCCACGACATCTTCAAGTGGCAGAGGCAAAGCTGAAGAGGCCACACTGGTTTTAAAAAGACTACCAAGAGACTTCTTTGCCTTTCCCCCAGAGGCCTGTGCACTTGGAGAATTTTGAGCGGTTTCAGTGCGAGACCTCTTCTCCTGCCAGATGGGAAAAGAGACATTAGTTTTGCAGTTAGCTTATATATACCTATTATAGTATGTGTTTGTGGAAAAATTATTTTCAAGGATTGACCTGATTATGTGTACGTCTTGCTGATTCCACCATTTCTGTCTTCAGTCTGGCCTTAATGGCAGGAAGGTTGTCTGCGCTGATGTATTGCGTTTTGAACCTAGGGTCCATGAAAGACGCAACATCCAAAAGCTCCTGGGTGATGAGGTCACTATACTTGTCGTTGAGGTAAGCCAGGACCTTGGTTTTAATTGATCTAGTCAGATCAGTGTCCTCAGCATCTTCAGCCAAGACTGATGTTGCCAGAAGATGGAGAACTGGCTTGAGGTAGGAGATGCTCACATACTCCTCTCCAGAAAGAGCATCAGTAAATTCGGAGAGAGGATGCAGTGCCTTATGAATGGACTTCAACACGGCAGCATCCTGCCAGGTTGGGATGAGGGGGCGTGCATGTTGGTCACCTGACAATACCTTTGATATGGCTGTCATCTGTTCCAGCACTCTGGCAATCATTTTCTCTTTGGACCCCCATCTTGTAGGGCAGTCAGTAATGAGAGAGTGCTCAGGAAGCTTAAGCTCCTTCTGTGCCTCAGTGAGCGCTGCCTTTTTCTTCCAACTGTGGGAGAAGTGCCCCACCAACTTCCTGCACTGCCCTATTGCTCTGGATACTCTATCATCTTTGATTGCATTTTCTGGAGGAAAAAAAAATTAAGTAAAAAAGTAAAATTAGTGTAACTCAAACAATTGCAGTTGTGTGATACAAGGTTTCACCATTTCTCTCTCTCTCTCAAATTTGCTTTATTAGCATGACTATGGGAACAGTGTTGCCAAAGCTATTGTTACATACATCATGACATACAAGAACATCAGACCATAAGACAAAAACAAAAAAGAAAATACATAAGGAGAGGTGGGTACATCAGCGTTGGGTTGACATAACATAACTAGAATTAACAGCATTAAAGAACAAGGTAAATAATAGTGTGGTGTGTGTTTGTGGGAGAGAGTGATACACAGGCGCGTGCATGCACACACACACACACACACACTCTCTCTCTCTCTCAGCAGAAACTTACCAATAGCAAGATGTAATCTGTGTCCGAAACACTGGAGTCTGGTCCATTCGTTCAGCTGTGCTGCTTTCACCATATTTGACGCGTTGTCCGTCGTTATGCAGACAAGGTTGTCTTCAGTGAGATCCCAGCACGCAAGCCCCTCTCTCAGGCCAGCAGCAATGTTTTCGCCTGTGTGGTCTTCGGGGAAGTAGGCCGTTTGAAGGCTGCGAGCTTCGAGGTGGAGGTCTTCAGAGATATAATGGACCGTAAGGCTTTGATAAGGCTCCGCTGTACGGCTTGACCACATGTCTGTTGTAGCCGCAAAAAACTCCACAGCCTTCAAGTCCGCTGCTACTTTCTGCCTACACTGCATATGTAGCTCCGGAAGGGCAGTCTGACTAAAATACGTGCGGGAGGGCATTTTGTACCTCTTATCCAGCGTAGTTACCAAATTATTGAACCCAAGCTTGGTCACCGTATTGACGGCCATCATGTCTTTCGCGATGCATTGGGTTACTGCTTTGGTAATTTCCGTGTGCCGCTTTGAACTGCGTTCATATGGCGTAACACCTTCAAACAGTTCGGTCAGTGATCCTTGCCGATTAACTTTACTAGGATTATTCTGCACACTGCTTGATTTTGTAGCCATACATCTATCATACACTGTTTTGTGCTGCGTTTTTAGGTGCTGGTACAAATTGGTAGTGTTGCCCCGTGATGTACCAACTCTGACCAGGCAGGTTTTACACAGTACCTGACACTGTGCAACATCTTCTTTCTTAAAACCGAAATAGTCCCACACGACTGATGTGTATTTCCTCTTTGAAACTAGCCCCGCAGGGTCTGGTTCTGTTGAGCCTGAGGCCATTGAGTAGGTTACAGCTAGCTTTGCTTGCGAGTTCTCTCCGGTAGACTGTTTCAAAACTTTGCTCCCTGTGTCACGTGACCAGAGTGCAGCCTCTGTGGTTAGACAATCTCGTTTTACTCCCGCATATCACGTGAACAGAGTATAATCGCAGCCTTTCTTTATAATGTTGATGTATTTTTATACGTGTGTACCCCTTGTACGTTTGTATGTTGATATGTACTGTATGATTTTTTAAATGATATAAAAAAAAGTTTTTTTTTTTTTTTTTTTTAATTTTTTTTTTTTTTAAATTTTTTTTTTTTTTTTAATCGCAGACTTTCGCGATTAGAACATCGCACTTGGTCATATCGCGATATTATCGCAAATGCGATATATCGTTCAGCCCTAGGCGTGGGTGTGTTGAAAAGCACAAGTAATGAATGACTCTTCTCTTCCAAATCTCTACAGTTGGTCTTTAAGCTGTTAGACACTTAGGTCTTTCCTATAGCATGGTTTTCTCTCTCTCCTACCAACATTCACTAACCAATATCAATTGCCTCCACTTTCTCTGCCATTCCTCCGGCTGTGGTAAATTGCCGTCAATGAAACCAAACACTCTATGCTCAAAAACCCAGAATAATTAAGCCCTTTGAGCTACTGGACAGCTTTTAGAATGAAAAGCGTGCAGAAATTAACTATCACTGACAGTAACTCGCTGCTAATTGAACAAATGGAAAAGCAGATTCTAATTTGTTTTTAAAGGAGAGAAACTTGAGAAGTCTTGAGTTTCAGTCCGAAATGCAACGTTGTTAATGTAAGGTAGGGGTGGGAATCAGCAGGGTCCCCACGATACGATACTATTGCGATACTTAAGCCCCGATACGATACTATTGCAATTTTACGATATGCTAAGTATTGCAATATGGCACATTCTGTCTCCGCTGACTCCATCTTTGTTTGGACTTCCTGCCAATCCCACTGACTTTACCCATGGCCATGACCACACAAGCTCAGCACCATCTAGTGGATTGAAAAAGCCATTGTTACCACAAACTTTCATTTGGATTTGCAATATGAATAGTTTATCTGGTAAAATATCGATACTTGGCGTCCAAGTATCGATGTTATATCACCACGCAAAGTATCGCGATAATATGCTGTATCGATTATTTCCCCCACTCCTAATGTAAGGGGTATTCACGCTGCAGTTGCTGTGACTTTAATGGTGATGTCATGATGCAAGTAAAAGCAACTTGCCCCGGCATGGAAATAATTGAACACATTTTTGTGCGAAATGGCTATTTATCAAGATTCATTCATTTGGACTATGCATGATACGAGACACAAAATGGTACCGTGTCAATAAGTAGGGATATAACATACGATACATTTTGTTACAAAATACAATTCTTATTCAAATCAAGACAATTCTGTAATATTAGTCAGTTTTAAATGTATTGCTTTCCTCGATGTTTGAATAAGGCTGGAAAAATCCTCTTTCAGCAGATCTGACGTTACACCTGAGCTATGGTTCGGTTAAACTTGTATCTCTGTTAAAATGCATAACTGAAAGGCGTATTTCCACATGCAAATTAAATCCAAAATATATAGAGAGGAAAAGGAAAAAAGTTATTTTAACGAGGCCTTTTAATGAAGCAAAATTAATTCTTATCTGATTACTTGAATAATATATAGAATTTTCATCATTGGGCCCAAAAATTAGGTTTTTTTTAGGGTCTAAAGATTGAGTTATTTTCTCTGACCCGAGACGAGCTGATACACTGCAGATTGGAGGTGGGGCTTAAGGAATACGCAATTTCATGTACTTCATGCGCCACTGTGCAACTGTCATAGGAATGAACAGAAATCCAAGATCCTTTTTTTAAATGGGAGAAGATAAATGTTTTCGGACTGAAATACGTCCAGAAACTGTTTCATAATTCATTGGTAAGTAATTGATGTAGGAGCCTGTTTTTAATGAATGCCTGGGTCTGTAGTTGAACTAAATAAAGCTATGTCTCTAAACATATGGGAAAGATAAAGTTAGGAGTGTGGAAGGATGGTCTCATGTCTACTACTTCCTGTGTCAGCATGGTTACAGGTGTGCAGGACTGCTTGTGATGTTATTTCCGTGTGTTCCCCCATCACAACCCCTCTCTCAGCATCCTCTGATTCTCCGGGCTGTCAGCAGATTGCCCCGTCCTTTCCTGTGCAGGAAGCACCCAGTGTTTAAGCACAGGCCTGCAAAGATGATGCAGAACTGAACAGCCCTCCATCCATAATTAATCCACCTTAATTGCATTTCCTAATCCAGTTTTGATGTGGTTCCCCCCACAGCACATAACTGTGGCTCTGTGTGTTTGCTCAGACTTGCTAAGAAGAAGCTGCGAGTCTCCTTTGAAGGATTCCAGGGTTCAGGACTTTCACAATCCGCTCTGATGGAGAGGGAGAACTCTCAAAAGTACTTTACGGGGAAAATGTATCTGTAATCTGTCAATCACTGAACAAGCTGTGGGCTTTCTGCTGCCGTCATCTTTAAGTTAGACGTCTTGGTGCCCAATCCTAATTTAGCTCATATTTTTTTATCATTCATTTGTTTGTAAGTTTGAGTCCAAGCAAAAGAAAGAAATTAAACATTATATACAGTCGTTTGTCAAGTGGCAAAATCATAGTGGAGACTTTTCATCAGGTCCACTTAACGTTTTAGTTTAGTCTGAGCTTTTCCTCCATGGAAACGCTCATATTATTGTAGAATGAATGAAAGCTTGTATTTTATGAAGAAAGTCGAGAAACACATCTTCAAGTCTTGATTGACATTGGGATTCATTAGACTCCCTTGCAAGGACATGTTGTTATTCTGTCTAAAACCTTTTATCTAGACATTTTCTTTTATGCACATTCACAAAGTTAGTCGTCAGATTCAAATAAAGTTGAAAGGACTCACTAATGACCTTGCAGTGGTGCTTGGGAAAATCAGTTGTTACATATTTTAAAGATGTCTGAGGGATGGAATTCTTTTTCTTTTTTTTACCTGTATGATGGTGTTATATAATTCAACTTTTTCACTACTTTCAAATCTGTACGTCTGAAAGAAGGATATACTAATTTTATTACAAAATGCTGCAAATGTAATACTAAAATGTACTGTATTTTGCTCTTCCATTAAGTGTGTTTAACGTTATTTTAAGAAAAAATACAACTACAGTATAAGGTGTCCCTATTTCATAATCTATGACTATATCTATGATCTCTAATAATCTGTAACCATAATCTATAATTACAGCGTTGTTTCTAGAAAGTTATAGTATGAGGGCGCTAACGTCACTTCCAGCCCAAATTAAGCCCCGCCCACATTCCAACGTAATAATGTATTAGAGAGAAGCGGAAAATAATAGTTTCAAATATCGCACCTCAAACAACAAATAAATCCAGGATGCCGGTTTCTTTACTGCCTCTCCAGAAAAAAGGAGAGTAAAAGAAAGGATGTAATCCAGAAATCTTAGTTTCAGTGTCAGCCTAGTAAGTAAGTAATGTACAATTAAAAGGCAAAAAAACACAACAGTACAAATTAAGCCTACTGCCAGTCACTCGTCCACCGGCAGACCCACCGGACATCCATCCCCTATTTATTCTCCATCAAAACAAAGCTGTCTCTGCCGTCTGACCAGACATTTGACACCATCTTCATATTTCTGGAGTCATTATACCCTTTCTGACCAACAGAGATATTGTTTCCTGGCATCACGTTTAGACAAACCCTGAATTGTACTGAAAATAATCGCCGTGAACTTTGTCTTTTAGTGCTTCTCCTATAGATGTTTTCCAGGTTAGGTACAAGGAACCATCATCTATATACTACCAATGCTGTAGGAAGTGTTACTGCCAACTGGCTTTTGTTAATTAAGCTGTTAATTTTACCAATAGAGGAAGTACAAATTGATACTTTTAGTTGTTTTATTTATATTCCACTGCCTGTTGATGTCTGAATTATAACCGCTCATTTTTCATTGAGACAAAAGTGCCGTTCTTTGACATTTTGATGTTTGGAAGGATAGTTATTGGACTAATGATGGATCCAGAATGATGTATGTGACAGAGTTGTCTCATTTTCCCAGTATAACTTCAAAACACATAGCTTATCATCAACTTCAATCATATCCATTACCTTCATTATTATGAAGGAGGACTTCTTAAATTCAAGGCTGTGAAGTGATTTGTCCTAACAGAATGATGTTCAGTCAGGTACCAGAACTTTTTATATGTCGCTTGGCATTTATTGCACGTATATTTCAGTCTGATACTATATATTTTCAACTCTTGAGTTCTTTCAATTTGTTACAGGGCGGCTAAAAGGGATGGATTGATAATTGGATAACTACGTAAAAGTGGTAAATGTGGAAAAAGATCATTTCCTCTACTTTAGTGTTTACACGTACAGCAGTATTATTGGCACCAACAGGATTCTTTTCTGCTAAACTGGGAGCCTAGCAACTAACCAATGCAAATTAACTTCATAATGATAGGTTGAAGCAATTATGTGCCACTTGGTATGAGCTTAATTGCACATGTTTTATCGAGACCTGTGTTTATAAATGCTTTAAGTATGTGTACCAGAAACAGGTTGAGTTTAAAATACCTAACATGATATTATGGTAAGAAAAAGTCACAGTTGTTCCAGATTATGTAAATGATACGTTTCATGTGAGCTGCAGGGTGGGCTTTGTGAAGTGTTGGGGGCCCTCGATGCTTCGGGGCTTCTTGGGCAGGTGCATATGGATGGAATGATGGATTACCTCGCTCTTTGCTATCTCCATCCTCCTCCCAGCTCTCCCCTCTCTTCTCTGTGCTCTCTTCTTCCTGCTGCTGCTGTTCTTTAGGGAAATGAATGGGCTTCCTGTTTGCTGCATCCGCATCTCACTCTGTCAAGCTCCTCCATACATCTGCTGCGAAAGGGTGTGTGTGTGTGTGTGTGTGTGTGTGTGTGTGTGTGTGTGTGTGTGTGTGTGTGTGTGTGTGTGTGTGTGTGTGTGTGTGTGTGTGTGTGTGTGTGTGTGTGTGTGTGTGTGTGTGTGTGTGTGTGTGTGTGTGTGTGTGTGTGGATGCATAGGATTGGATCAGGGTGTATGTCTGCGGTTGTGTTTGCGGGGGTGTGTTTGGCCAGGTCATTTAGTACTCTGCATGCAGGCTTGGAGCAGGCTGATAAGCTGTTTGGAAAAAGTGGCAATTAAAAGTTGATCAGGCTGTCAATTCAAATGGAATGAAATGGAACCAGAAAGTAATTAAAAGGATGGCATGAAAATGACAACAATTATATCTCTTAGCTTCCTATTACCGATGCACAGAGGAATTTAATTAGTTTAGGAGCTCATATAGTGATTTATACAGTAAACACTCAATAACAGAAAACAGCAGCCACCACAAAACAACTGGTGGCATCTCACACACACTGGCCATCTCAGTTTCACTGTTAAACTTACAAACAGGGAGGCCAATGGATATGGACAACACTGGTGTTTAGCTGCTGCTGTTGAATCATTAGTGTGATCTATGTGGGTCCAATTAGTGTGTTTTAAGTGGCTGGTGGATTGGTGGGATACTCCCAGTCCTCCCTGTTTGCACATATGGCCGTAGGCTGTGTATCCGCTGTGTTAATGAGCCTGTCAGCTTCCATCCCACTCAGCATTGGCCCAAGTTGGGCTGATGGGCATCTTCTTATGCACAGTATGTGCTGCTGAGAGCGAGTGCTTACGCTTTATAGACAGAATACAAAGCTAAGTCACTCAGTCAACTGTGTGTTTTTGTTCTTACAGAAACGATGACTCCTTCTCTTCTCATATACACAGATCGCTCATCACTGCACTATCTTTCTAGTCCAGAAAATGTTGTGTAGCAAGTCCCGGTGGAGCCAGCTGGGTTATAGAGATTGGTTCTGCCTCAGAATCAAACAGCTGCTCTCATTAAAAACTTTATTTAACTCTGCTGCTGAAAGGTTGACCACAGATGTGTATGGTCCTATATTAGCCAGCTGGGCTCTGCAGAGCTTGCGTTCCATGTTTTAAATGCTGAGGCCTTGCTATAAAAGGGGGGTGCTTTTGGCTAAATCTTGCCTGGAACCTTCAGCTGCAATGATGGTGATTGATTTGCAATAAAACAGCCACAAAGCTGCAATAACCACTGCTGGTTTGAGTTGCTTTTAGTCCAGGCTTCAGAGTGACTGGAAGTCTTTACTTTTAGTGCTGTATTTCGTTAAGAGTACAAAAACTGGACATCTTGCTTGACCTTGTCACTTTCACTTCCTGCCTGATGTAGAAGGTGATCACCTTTTCTTTACTACTTTAGAGTCTGCATATCTGTAAGAAGGATATACTTGTTTTGTTGCAGATAAACCAAGGTCTTTTCGAGTCAATAGAGAAAAATATGCTGCAAATGGAAGATTGGATACTAAAATGTACCTGTATTTTGCTCTTGGATTAAATGTGTTTATTGTCAATGTTAAGACAAAATGCATCTTGATTAATTCACTATTTTGGATTTTTTTAGAGGCCCTCTTATGCATTTTAGGGGTTTTTGTGCATGTACATGGTCTGCAAAGGCACAACACATTGTACGTGATAGGCTAAGGGGCGGGACATCTCTGAAACATCTCTAAGCAGTTTTCCAATAACAACAACAGAACGGGCCAGCTAACTAATCAGAGCAGACTGGGCTCTGGTTTCAGACAGAGGGTGGAAAGAGGTGCTGCAGCACAGGCAGTATGAGAAAAATAAAGAGCTTTCTGAACATTAAAGCATTGAGACATGTCCCAGTAGAGACACAAAATACTAATATGGACCTGAAAATGATCATATGTTGTCCTTTTTAAATACACACTCGCATTAATTAGACTTAGAAAGAGCCTTTTGGAGTAAATGAAAAGTAGTACAGATTTACCACACGGTTCTCCGGCCAGACCCAGGGTTCTCCCTATATGTTACCTCCTCCATGATATGCGTTTCAGTACAGTACCTCCCTCCACACAACACTGACATCCCAGCCTGGAGAAAAGTTCTGTCAGGCACAGCTGGCGCTCCGATTGGAAGATGTGTGTACATACATTACCATAACAATGAAGCCAGAGAGGTTTTAAGGAGATAATAAAAAAGCACTGAAGATTTCCAAAGATCATTAAATGATGGCAACCATCTATTTACAACATGTGTGCTTTACCTCAAGGTGAATACTTGGGCAGGCATACATTTACATGAATTAGCATGTCTAAGGAGTTTGGGGACGCAGGGTTTTCGTTACAAACAGACAAAGTCGATAAATCAAAATGAGGGCCAGCCGCTCAAGTGATTGTTGTGCCTCTGCGGTCACCTGAGAGGCACAGGAGTGCGTGTGCAGAAGCCTCGCTAAAAAAGGGTGAGGCTCAGTGGTCCATAATTCAAAAATGAATATTTATAAGGAGGAGCTCATTGAACTTGGCCTTGGGGGAAATGAATGGGTAGACGGGAGGAGAGCGGAGTCACGTGTCAGTGTAGAAAGAGTAGAAGAAGCCCATTAGTCATTATGAAGAGACTGTGCTTCAGTGACATACTGTACCTTAACTTGTTACTCAGGAATAGTGCTGCGTGTGGAGTTTGAGATATTTTAAGGCATTTGTTCTTTAGATAAATAAAAATGAATGATGCCACTCGTGTGGAAAGTTAGCACGCAGTTTTCAGTTCATCTTGATTGTCCATTCTCTTATAAACATATCAACTAAAAGCTTATTGTGTATAATTATTATTTAACTATGATATTGAATGAATGACAATTAAATGAAATAAATTGTATTATTATTAAAGGTCCCCTATTATGCAAAATGCACTTTTTGACCCGGTGTGTAAGGAGACTCACAAAGTGTCAGAAAATTCCACCCTCTCTCTTTTCCTCCTTACCCACATGTCGCAAAACGGGGGTACAAACGAGCTGATCCAGATTTGCTGCCGACATGACGTCATATCGGAAATGTGGGCTTGCTTTAGATTGAACTCCTGGCAACGTGACACGTCCCAACCTATTGTCCCCAATATACAGTCGTGAGCTGAATCCCCTCTGCAGGACCTCTGTGTGTCTGTTTGTTCAGCAGGATGTCTCCAGGGACTTAGAGTTGTTGTATATCATACATATAATGTCTCTGTTCTAGTGGTAAACACTGAGAAGTGTTTCAGAAATAATGCTGGATGTGTTTGGAACATAATATGGGGTTTAATCACGGTAGCGAAAACACATCACTTTCAAAAACGGGACTGAAACAGAGGGATAGCAGACATGCTAAAGTCAATGATCTGTTTGGTATTTTGAGCAAAACACGTCAGAGACATGTTTTTTATATATATTTTGGACATATAATAAATGCCATAAAAGAGCATATTAGGAGACCTTTAAAGAAAACTGACTGGTATTAGTACTAAATGATGGACAAAGTCAAACTAACTGTTGGCACTTAAATATTGTCTTTTCATTCATAGTTGAAAAAAGAAAATGTTTAATTTACCAGGCAGGAAACAGGAATAAATAACACCCAAAAAATTCAATGGTATGTTCCTGCATTATACCGGAGGCTGCAGTTTCAGGACCCCAGTCATAGGACCCCATCGCTAGGACCCTAGTTTAATCAATTGTAAAAGTACAACCAGTGAGTATTCAGTCTACTACACAGCGAGTCTGTTTAGACATTGTAATGCGTGTTATTAGGGATCTTTTCATGCATTACAGTTAGGTTTAGGGTAAGGGTAAGGATTAGCTAAAGCGAACAAATAAGTGTTTGCAGTGCCTTTAATACGGTTAGAAGCTATCATAAGGTCACAGAGGATTTTTTATATTTTCTTAAGACTATCATAGTTAACGTAAGCTACTCACTTAATATCAAGACACCGGAACTGTTTTTAATGTTAAACAAATAAAGCTTTAAAAGAACTCCATCTTCAGGTCTCAAATTCGATGGGTTTCTGAGTCAGCATTGGCCAAATATTTATTCTAAACATCGATATCTTCTGAGATATTTGCCGTCGTGTGTCCCAGGTGGGGATGGGTATCAAGAACCATTACCCGATTGGTCAGTACCATAAAACAGATAAAGGTGTTCAAGCTATGTTAAAAGCCAAGCTCCATCTCTCAATGCTCTGATTCAGCCTGTGATCCCCACAGTAATAGCTGACAGGGCAAAACCTGCTGCTTGCAAAGGGGGTAACGCCAGCAACCTGAAGACCAGGCTTTAAATCAGAAGCAGAGCAGCGTGTTTGAGTGCTAACATTAGCGATACACCTCTGTTTTCAGTGCAGCCTCTTGTTTCCAATGAGTGTGAACAACACACTCTGTAGCCAGCTGTTTGTACATAAGTGTAGTTAGATTTCCCAGAGTCCTCTTGGAATACAGTTGATGTTGAGTTTCTATCCACTGCTGGGGAGACGATCAGTCAGGAGAGATCTTGACTTCCCCCAACGAAAGTCAACATTCCAATTTTCCAGGTATAAAATCAGTTGAATTATTCATTGATTGTGTTTTCGTGGTTGGCTGAATAATACAGGAGAGATCCCAGTTTGTTGTGCTATCTATTATTTTTTGCTTCTAAACTTAATAACTGATGAGGCAATACACAAATAGGATCTAAAATCAACTCAAAACACAAGAACTGATAAGCATAAAAAAAACAAGGCATTGCACATAAGTAGGAAAAAAATGTAAATTGAAATAAAACAGCATTCGAGAGTAGAAAACATACACTTTCACCATGAAGATAAAACATCTTACCAATAAAATAAAACACCATCAAAGGGAATTTAAAGTATTCAGAAAATAATGCAGGATATTATTTACATTAAGTGTGTAAGCAATGGAATATTGAATACACATGTTAAAAACAATATCCAGTAAGAAAAGAGAAGAATTTAAGTATTAAAGTGTATTACTTGTAACAAGACATCCATTAGCAACACCATAAAGACTATCACAATAAAGTTTCTCTTTGATGCATTAATAACCTCTTCCTCCCTGCTGGGCTGTGGGGCCAACTTCCGAACAGTGCCCTGCATATCCTCGGCTGACATGCACTCTTTAATTAATTCTTTCTATGAGTGTCGGAGCGAAACCAGGGCAAGAGGAATGTGATGACATCCTTCTAATGAATCCTTGAATAAATAATACTGCTGTCTAAGCTTATGGCATCCTCCACCACCTCTTAATGGGAGAGAGGTGGAGGGTAGAGGAAGCAGGGAGGGTAAATTAATGGAGAAAAAATAGAAAATACCTATGCGGTAGAGAGCACACCTGGAACTGCAGTGCCCTTTAATGTATGACATTTCAACACAACCCGTGCACATCATTGGTTCCTGGATGTACTTAGCTTTGTTCTTAATGGTGGCTATGCTAGTTTTCCTAGTTCATTTTAATCGGTCAGGACCAAAATGGTGTCAAACATCACTACCTAAATTAGCTTCCACAGGTTCAATATGTATTTCCAATGTTTTTACTGTACATACACCAGTTACATCATGATACCGGCCTCCACTATACCATGAAGACTAACAAATGAAGAGGGAAAGTGTTAGAGGTAGTCCAAGGGTGGTCTGACAAATAGGAAATGACAAATCCAATAATAGTAAAATGTCACATTGAATTTCTTTCCTAAAAGAGACTCAAATTGTATTTGATCACATCTCTGAAACATAAAAAAAGCATTTGTTCAGCTCTTAACATTATTATTGATCCTATTTAAAGTTGTTTACAATTCGTACACCCCCTCAATTATGTGAAATATCTATTTGCACTCTATACACTAATGATTTACAATATAACATTAGGATGATAGAAAGATTAGAAATCCATCCCCAAATATAGCATTTTTAATATTTATGTGGGCTTTCAGTATTCATTAAAGGAATGGAACTAATCATTTATTTAAATGAATTGTATTTCCGAGGGATTACTTTTAAATGTGATTAATGACAAACATAACTCTGATATTTGTATTGTTTATTTCGATTTGAAATACTGAAGGAAAAATTGCAATTAATCAGGAAATTGTGAAGTGTGGCTGCTGTGGCTAAACACTCATTCAGAATTAGTTTCTTTGTCTACATAAAAATCCACAGGAAACGAACCTGTCAAGAACTGTTATACAATATTTAAATATAGAAAAAAGAAAGGAATTGGGTTTTGGATGTGTCCCCTGTTGTGTTTTCAAGTTCATGGAGGTAGAGACAAACCAAGAGGCATTTTTTTCTACCAATCAATCACTTTTATTTATAAAGCACATTTACAACAACAAAGTGCTGTACAGAACAGAGCAGGTAGCCAACACATTTCACAGTATAAATAAATAAAAGAAAACTGATGTACACATTAATACACACAGCTCATATGCACAAATAAACAAATACATAGGCATGGGCACTATCAGCCAGATAAGGAGTCAAACGCTAGAGAATAAAAGTATGTTTTTAGCCTGGGGTTAAAGAGGTCAATGGAGGGGGCCGATCTGATGCTGGTCCAGTCTTGGGGCTGCAATAGAAAAAGGTACGGTCGCCCCTGAGTTTACGTTTGGAGCGTAGGACAACCAGCAGCCCCAGGTTAGCCAACCTGAGGGGCCTGGAGCTAGAATTTGAGATTAGGAGGTCTTTTAGAAGTCATTTAGCGCTTTATACACAAATAGGACAATCAATCCTAAAGCGCTCTGGCAGCCAGTGGGGAGAGTCCAGAATGGGGGTAATATGGTCCCTCTTCCGGGTACCAGTGAGGAGCCTCGCTGTGGCATTACAGATTTAAAACTATTGAATCACTTGACTGGCTGATGCTGCAGTATAATCAGCAGCTTGTTTGCCTTTTTATTATCTTCTTGCTCGGTTTCCATGTCAGATCTCACTAACCAACCAAGGACTCTGCTTACTGTGTTCAGAACTCTAATTTTATTGTTTATCCATTTAAATAGTAATATAAATGTTAAAAATGTGGATGTTGCTCTTTGACAATCTGAACAAAAGGAAGGTATTATTCATCCATGGCATGAACAACATGTCATCCTGTTTTTGCTCTATGTAGTAAACGTGTTGTTGGACCTATTCAGCTGTGTGTGTGTGTGTGTGTGTGTGTGTGTGTGTGTGTGTGTGTGTGTGTGTGTGTGTGTGTGTGTGTGTGTGTGTGTGTGTGTGTGTGTGTGTGTGTGTGTGTGTGTGTGTGTGTGTGTGTGTGTGTGTGTGTGTGTGTGTGTGTGTGTGAGACCAACTATCCTTCACAGTGGCCATTTCTCCACTTATCAGAGGCAGTGTGAGATTGAGAGCCATCACCCACACTCTGTTGCCATAGTGAAGGCAGATGGAAGGCAGCTTGAGTGACAACTGAATCCACCACACACATTTCCCCCTCGTTCACGCTATCTTGATGCTCCGCTCTCTGTGCAGTCACTTCAGACACACACTGACACACACTGTAAACCATCACCTGTCCATGTTTCATGTCAGCAGGGGGGGGGGGGTGCAGTGTGTTGCTGTGACAGAAACGCAGGCCAATGATGGCAGGTGGGAAACCAATCGTGTTGAGCTGCCTGCCAATCAGCAGTGGCGCTGATCGCTATGCCTACTTGTCACTTGCCTACTTGAGTGCCCAAATGAAGCTGATGGTTTTTGGTCAGCACTCAAAAATGTTGAAAAATGCTTGAGTCAATTTACAAAGAAAAATGACAAATATATAACAGCTACATAGCTAATAGCTAACATTTGAAAAATCCTTTATTTTCATTAAAAAAATGCGTAGAATACATTTAAATGACGTCCTAGAAACTTTTAAGGGGTATTTTCATAATTTTATAATATTTGCTTCACGTTTCTGTATTGCAGTGAAGTGTTCTCCTTAACTCATCTGTTCCCCCCCCTGTGTGTGTTCAGGTCGCACAACTGGTGTTTAAGGGCATGAAGCGTCTGAACAGGATCCAGTCGCTGGTGTTTGAGACGGCCTACAACACCAACGAGAACCTCCTCATCTGCGCTCCCACCGGCGCCGGCAAGACCAACATCGCCATGCTGACTGTGCTGCATGTGATCAACCAGCACCTGCAGCCCGGGGGGGTCATCAAAAAGGACGAGTTTAAGGTCTGTCACACATTACACATTCAGCATATTGAGTTGCTTAATGCTGTTACAGTGGATATGACGCAGTTTGTTTACATATAATTCTCTCTAAGGGCCTAGGTCCACTACTTTGGCCGAAAGGCTCATGGTGGTTCTGGGCCGATCCTCTTCCCAGTGTTTCATTAAGAAAGTATTTTAGAGGTTTCTGAATGATATCTTCACAACATATCACCGCTGTTTGTATGACAGACTATCTTCGCCCCTTGGATTTTTAATTTATTTATTTTATATTTATTTGTTTTTGTTTCACCCTTACAACCAACCTGAGGATGCTTGCTCTCACACTTATGGGGCCGGCAAGGAGGCGGGGCTTATCTCCATGTAGATGCTATGAATATATTATACTAACATACCAAAAACATCAAAATGGACAGATTTTACGGGGATTTTTAGTAATGCACATTTTCCAAATGATACCAAAATAACAACATACTCGTATCGGTAAGTAAAAACCATGAAATAATGCTTTGACAAATGTAGACGAAACACTTTTATAATGCTTGATTTCTGAATGGAGATCTGATCTATCAGGCTAAGCAAACATGTAGCTGCTCCGTCCACACTCACAACAACGTCATACAGACAGAAATAAAGCAGCGGCTGTATTCTCCATGCCACAGACAGTCTGTGGTTTGTACATGTATAACTTTTCTCCAGTTTCGAAACAAATATGAGAAACCCTTTGCGCTAACAGCTAACGGCTGATGTTGTGGTTTCGTTATTTGACACAATTGAAAAAAGATGCAGAGAAAAACTGGACTTACTGTACATAATAAGTCTGATTGTCAGTGAAAATCAGTCAGAGTGAAAAAGAGTTTCTGTGGTATGTCTAAGATTGTCTGCGATGACTGCTTAATATACCCCGTGATACTCCACCCCAGCGCCTCTCAACATGCCTCCTGTTGATTGGCATGCTCCTTGCTGAGACTCTCACACCCCCTGCAGAGATTCACATCTGATGCATTTAAACAGGACCTTTAATATCCAAGGGCAGCTGGATTGACTGGATTATGTTTTTTTCCAAGAGCTCTTTGTCTGATTAGCTGATTTGTGCAGCGTCATTTAAATCAGTGGTGATCTGTTACATTTATTTTTCACGTCTGTGTGTATTTAATTTTTGAGTGGTCAAATAGGGTATCTGATATACGTTCTGGATTTAAACCCTGTCTAAAACACATATAAGACCACCAACCATGTACCTTTTAATTGCTAACGTTTTTGACAGCTGTTGGAGCTGTCCATAAATCTCTGCAACTGATAAAAAATGCTTAACATTTAATACAAAAAGAGTGCGTTTCAAGGTTTGGATTAAATATTCCACAGATCAAAGCGCGCTGTGAGACATGCCTACCTTTCTGCCAACCTAAACCTTTTTATCTCAAGAACAGAGTGTCTCCGGTTATGGAGATCTGAGCTGAACCACTGAATTGGGATTTTGTCTAATTCAGGCATTTTAATTGAAAGGACTGAACGGACTGACAGTCAAAGTCAACTTTATTGTCAATCTTTCAATTTGTGTGTACAGACAGAAAGATCAAAATGCTGTTTCTCACAGGCCCGAGGTATTAAATTAAAAAATATACAATATATATAAAACGAAGTTGTAGTACCGCTGTTTGGCCGTTACGAAACATTTGCTCCAACATCCGGTGCCCTTATGGGCTTCATATCAAATCTGTCAAAAATCCCTCTACAAAGACTCACTCTGGGTGCGTAATAGCCATTTCATTTTTACATTTCTGTGAAACTGAAACATTGTCTCACTCAATAGGGCTCAGTTTAAGGGATTTCCAGGATTTTATTTGTATTATTTTGGGTTGCTGTTCCTGTGTTTGACATTTAAGTAATATGCAGTGATTTACGAAATGTCACATACTCTCACCCTGCACACTTTATAATATATATGTAGTTTATCTTCTGACAAACTAAGGAATTTGGAGATTTTTGCAATATTTAGGCTCTAATATAATAGATGGCTATTACAGAAATCTTTTGACAGGAACGTTTTCGACTCTGAAAAAAAATGAGGGAACTGGAGTGCAAAAAATGAAAAGTAGTGATGGTATTGTTAGACTTAATATAGATCTAAGTAGTGCTTATTGGCATCAGTCATTAATGCTCCTCACTGAATTTAAAAGACATTCAGATTTAAACTCGAGCACATCAGTCCATCCTTTTATCTGTTGTTCTGGAGGGGGGGGATTTATTGTGTTAGATTCACACACACTGTGGCTGGCTGTCTGACGTAGTACAGGATGAATCATCATCAGTGAACCTGTGTAGTAAAGTTATTTTTATCTGAGGGAAAAATAAGAACGTCTAAATGAATAAACTTCAAATACAGATAAGCAGACCAGATGACAGGACAACATGCAACTTCATTTAAATGAAAAGCTGTTGTGTATCGATATGGTTGACATTGTGAAGGTGCACCACAAATCTGGAGTGCTGCTGTTGAATTAATCTCGAGCATGCTGGGGATAAAGAGCTGTTTTCATAGTGCATTAACACTTCCACTTCTCTCTCTTCAGATGTTTTTACAAAACACTACAAAAATCTCTCATGGCAAAAAAAAAAACCTTGATTTAGAAAGCCTCATTTATTATAACCACATTTACCCTCCTGCCTTCCTCCGTCAGAAACGTTGTCTCTTTCTCACCTGATAATGAGACTGACAGTGCTTCTTCTGAGTGTTTATTCAGAAGCGTATGAATACTTTTGAAAAACTCGAAGATGTGAGTGTTCAGAATTAAATACAGCCAGAAAATACAAACTTCAATAACAAGCACAAAAAATCATCTATTGGCAGCTCGCTCTATAAATATTGGTGCTTCTTCACAAACACATTGTGTCAAAACACTCGGATAAATAACTCAGATATACAGAAGGCTTTGTTCCCTTTCAAACACACACACACACACACACACACACACAGTTCCAGCCTGTGACGATAGCCACTTTTCATACATCACCATTAAACTTTACCCATGCAAGAGGCTGGCATCATATTTCTCAATAAATTGTGATTTGTGTTGGTTGCCAGGGAACAAATGATCCCGCCTCTGTTTGCTCATTTATCACCAGAGTGTCCTTCCAGTCCCACCCCCCATCCCACTATCCCCCTTTTCTGTTCCCCATCATATTTACCTCTGTGCCCCCTCTCCCCTCTCTCTCTCTGCAGATAGTGTACGTGGCTCCGATGAAGGCCTTGGCAGCTGAGATGACTAAATACTTCGGTAAGCGATTGGAGCCACTGGGCATCACAGTTAAAGAACTCACCGGAGACATGCAGCTGACCAAAGGAGAGATCCTACGAACACAGGTACACACACACACACACACACACACACACACACACACACACACACACACACACACACACACACACACACTGCAAGCTTTATCATGCCTCCCTACAAAAATGGTTTCTTCTCCCTGTGCTCCTCTTGTATGATCTCTAGCACCCCCAAGTGGATTTGATTGTGACATTTATTCCACCATTTATTCTCTGAAATGCATCCGTCACAATTCTGCCACAGTGTAATTCAAACAGATGTCTAATTTAATTGTTAGCGACTGCCCAGCTATGGATTTACAGTTGCTTTCGAAAAAAGAAAGAACAAATGATTAAAGGGCCTGCCGTAAACACTGCTGTTCCTGTTCTGGCTTCATTAGTGGAAGTCCAGTCAGTGTTATTTATACAGCCCACTATCACAAATCACACATTTGCCTACAATTTGCACAGCATACAACATTTCATATCCTTAAACCCTCTATTCTGGTAAGGAAAAACTCTATAAACGTCTTTTTAAGCTATGTGAAATTACATATTTATCCATTGATCAAGGTTTCATTTTCAAAACAGCCCTTCTTTCAATACTTAATACAAGCTTACTTAGAACAAATGGTCAATTTTAGATAAAACCTTAGAGAGAGGATTGGACAGGGAATTGAACTCAGGTAAGAGGAGCTAGTCGAGGTTTAGATTTTCTTTACCATCACAGGTTGGAAATGCACTCCTTATAAAACTTCAACTTTTATTCAATTCATGTGACGAGCCGACGGCTCCAGGATACCTTACTGCCCTAAATGTTATTAATTTATAAAACATATTTCAACTGTAAGCTTAATTGCTTTATGGGCAACAATCCTATATAAAGAAATATGTTATTTGGGCAAATATGGTTTCAAAACATTTTTGTCCCTGAATAACATTTTGCTCAAAGACGACAGACCAGTCTCCTCTGATTGGTTAGCTGGCTGGGTCTGTTGTGATTGGTTCACCGCTTAGGGATGTGTCAAAGAAGTTTCTCCATTAGCATATCATATACATTGTGTTGGAGCGCTAGCCAATAGAAGCACAGGTGTTACATTGTGATGTCACAATGTTTCGGAAGTAAAGAAGTCCAATGGAGGTGATTCAGGCAGGGGTGGGGGGATTGTGCAGGAGAGATGCTTAGCCTCAGAAGACCATTTGCTCTACAGAAAAATAATAAGAAAAAAAAGAAGAACAGGAGCAAGATTTCTTTAAAATGTGACATATTTGTTGTAATTAGAATTAATCTTAGTCAATGAGATGGTTCATGTCTGTTGAGTGTAATTGGTTATGCAGGGAATGGAGTACTGAGTGTAATGGAAACTCCTGGAGCAATGGAGACGAAACTCAGAGAGACACGGTAGAGCTGGAACTTTGATGGCAAACACTGAAGGTTAATTATGGAGTTAACAGCCGGAGAATTGACAAGACATGTGCTGCAGCCACGAGTTGACTGAGCGGTTGTCCGACCAATTCTGAAGATCTCTACTACAATACAAGGCTTTAACTAGTTCCGAAATGGAAAATCAACATTCTTCAGTCACCAAACTAAACAAATATGGATCCTAAATCTAACTAAAGCTGTCGCACATGGGATAAGAATGTGCGCCAGGGAACCTGTGTTCCAGAAAAGAAGGGCGTCTAGATGTCCCTGAATAATAAACTCACTCATGTCGGTCAGAAACTGGCATCAACAAAGCGCCCAAGCTGCCCCTCCTTAAGGGAGATTACAGCAAAGTCAAGGCCAAAGAGCTATGCCATGGGAAAACAGACAGAGGAAGGAGAAAATGATGAACTAGGTCAAAGGTTAAACCCCTAAGCAAAATATTCCGTAACACTGAGCAGCAGATGAAGTTCATCCTTTGTGTTTTTATGGAGTTTACTGATGGAACATGTGAATTGAATTCCAGGTGCCTTCCACAGAATCCCTCACATGCAGGAGTTTCCTTCAGAGGATGGATTTATTAGAAAGGATTGGGGATAAGTGCTGCGGGTGGAGCACATATTAAGTGAGAGAAGCTCCTCCGCTCAGAGGAAGCAGAGATGGCTAGATCCGCCTGAAAGACTCTCAGACTGAGAAGGTTGGGAAAACATGCATATCTGTTAAATCCAAAAGAGGTGGATTTGGAAAAGTTTATAAGCCTTGTGGGACTTATGAATTGAAAAAGGAAAACAATGGGGTTCGTAGGGGGGGGTGCTGGTTGAAGGTGGGGTTTTTTTATATATGAAATTAGGCCAATTCCAGCTAATCTGAAGGTGTGCTTAAGTTGCATTTCTATCAGGTCATGTGGAAAGATTTCACGGTGAGAAAGATTAGTCAGATTCACTGCATCTCTGCAGCTCTCCATTAGCTGCATCTCTCTCAACTGACTGCGTTATTGTCAGTACCTTCAGAGTGGGAGAGAGAGAGAGGGAAAAGGGGCCGTCCATGTTTAACAGGCCGGAGTGGTGCCACATACTGTGACCTTGGTTGTCTCCTCAAAGTCCTCAGCACGTCTTTCATCATGTTCTTTTGATGTACACAGCGCAGTGGAGGATCTGGCGTGACTTCAACTACATGCAAAGTGTATGCGCAGGAGTGAAAGGCAGTCACTTGAAGCAGAGTTGCATTAAGAGCTTATCTTTCGTTACACTGACACGTCTTGTCCTGCGACCTTCATCAGAGCCATTGTGCAACACTTGAGAGTGAAAGGAAACAAATGAACAAGCAATCCTATGCACACGTAGGTTGTAGTATATGAGAAGGTTGTTTAAGACCAATCTGATCCGTGATCTAGCGGAGTGAAAGCCTGTGTCTGATCCCTGATATGTTCACCACCACATTTACTACACGAACAATTCAGTAAGTCTGTGTATCATTAAGTAAATGTACTGCCTGGAGATTCATGAATTTAAAAGAAAATTATTATAATAATGAAAATAGGACTAAAGTAATATTTCATTTCCATGAAATATAAACATAAAAATGTGATACAATATACCCTCAAAGCATCAAACTGATACTGCAGCATGCTGCCATACTTACAAGCGCTATCTTCAAATCCTATCTACAAACACAAAGCATTCCGTGTTTTCTTATCACCTGGGAAAATTATGATTTTTTCCACTTCAATTTTTCCAGGGAGAAGCAAGGAGTAAACGTGCTTTCATTACAAACTAAAAAATGAGGGAATTGCTTTACTTGGTCCTTTTGCATCTTTGAAAGTGGATTATGTTTATACAGTCATTTTACTGCTTCCAGCAATGTCATATAATTCTGCCAACAAGTTCTACTCACTAAGTGGCCAGTTTAGGTATGAGACTAAAGGTATTTCAGTTTTGGTAAGGTATTTATTTAATGTGGATCACCCATAAAACTCTAATCTGTGTAGACCCTTGAGTCCTTTCCTCTGGAGATCCTTATGTTTGAAGCACGAAGCAACGATTACCTGAAGGAAAATGTTGATTTAGTTATTTCTGTAAGTGGATTAACAACAAACTGAACAGCTGTGTCATTCATCACTTGTCCCCCATTTTGACCCAATTCCTGGCACAGGAAGGTAACCCAGTCTACATCAGTCTGATTGGCCCACTAGTCTTTCTTATCCAGGTAACAATGAGCATTACATCCGAGCCCCCAGGAAGTGCGCAAGGTGTTAAAGCAAATTAGTCCTAGTGGACAAACGGTGGTACTACAACACCCATGTCAGTCTGTGACGTCATTGGGCCCAAAAATCTTTTCCATTGACTTTTATTGAGAAAGAGACGCCTGTAACTCAGATGATAAGTGTTTCTGTAGTCTGAACACTACCGTAGTCATTATTTAAAATCATTAGGTCCTAAAGGCTACATAAAAGCCCAATCCAAAGTTATTTTCTCTCTCCATTCATCTAACTGAGCTGAGACCAGCTGTGACACTGCGGATTGGAGACGGGGCTGAAAGAAAATGCAAGTTTATCGGCATAGATATGGGTACCTTTTTCATTTTGGCCTCATGAACAACTTTAATAGGATTTAATGTGAGCCCGCTTCTCACTCTGTATGCAGTTATCTTTATACATCCATAATTGCATCTAAACCACTTCCAGAAAAAAGGTAAACAAATATTAAAACTCACAACTGCTAAACTACAGAAACATACGGGGTTTACGTGACAGTGCTGCACCAAGAAGGATTCCATTACGATTGTGCCCTGACAAGCCGTTAGTTGTTCACACATCACAATCTAGTAAATGTCTTTCACTTACGCCCCCACTCCACCCCCCTCCCCCCCACCTCTTCCTCCCACTCTTCATGGCTGCACCGGTTACCATGGAAACAGAAAGGGTTTGGAAGGATGGTGCCATGTGGATGTCATTGTGCGGGTGGGTGTCGTCCTGGGACTCCCCGGGCCCTCGTCCTGCTCTGTCCTGAGAGGAAATTTAATGACCTCCAACAAGGCGCCGCCTCAGACAGTTTCTTGTGTCATGTTTTCTGGTGAAAGAGCTGCTGATGTAATTTAGCAAATTTTGCCCTGGTAATATAAAATGAAAGAGCAACCCAGTAGCAACTCAAAACACAGTTATTACAGGTCATTAGTGAAGTGGCAGACTGTGATGATCCATGACTCTGACTGTGATGATCCATGTGTTCATATGACTTGTGAGAAACACACTCAGTAACTTGAACAATTAGGTGTTTAAGTAAAGTATGTTGACCCCACCACAGAGAAAAGAGCGCATCACCCATTAATGAGAATACCACACTTCTTTTTCTTTCATAAGTTTATAAGTCATAGTAGCTCTAATTGGAAACCATCTGCTGTCCTTTCATTTAGTGTGAAAGCTGCTGTGTTCAATAAGATGATTATCTACACAAAGAACCTCTCAGTTTTTACCACCTAACACCGCTGAGGCAAATCTCATTGTTAGCGGGTTCATCTACAATTTGACTTCCAAGGCTCTAGAAAAAAAGAGACCATTCCAAAATGTTCTTGAATCTCAATCTGTATATGTATGGCAGCCATTCCAGTGTCTGTTGAATCCCAACAGAGAGAAATGTTGTCAGTAGATTATACAGTAAGATACGAAAAATGTCATTCAACTCAAACACATACCTCTTAATAGTAAAACCAGAGAAACTGATAATGCTGTAGTGGTGTTCTTCTTTCCAGAGCTGTAGTTTGAATTTCCGAATCATTCTGCTTGGCATTAGGGTAAATTTGACCAAAGCATAAGCATGGATGCACGGACCCACACATAAACAATCTTTTTTGTTGTTCACACCGGTACATCATTTGCTGGCACCATAAAGAAAAACGTTTCCTGAATTTTAACCTCAGAATAAAATGAATAAATAAATACACAACTATATTGGGCTTAGTAGTTATAAAGCACTCCAAAACATGGTTTATATAATAGCTACCCACCTGATTTCATAAAATTCTTGTTTTTCTTGATCTTTATTTAACATATTCAGGATCCAGGATTGTTTTCTGTACATATTTATGAACCTATTATCTGATTTAATTGCCGCCTTTGACAGACATTAACATCTTCTATGAAAACTAAGAATCAGTGGATTTAGATGATTTATTTTAGCCCCGCTGCGATTGACTGATAAACAGGCTAAATAATACAATGGAGCCAAACAATACCCCGTTTTCTCTGCACCTCCTTGTGTGTATTTGTGAGGCAATTAAGAAAGCACTTTGGCCTGTGCTCCATTTGCCAGAGCCTCCATTTAGATTAACCAGCAGCTCCAATTAGGTACAGGCGCTTCCTTTCCTGTGCGCATGCCAGCCTCTAATGGCTGCAAAGTTTGATTTAAATGCAAACTAGAGAGGATTTAATGAACTGCTTTTACAGAAAGGCTTTAATAGGAATTTGCACACCCACGGACAGGTTGGCAAACTGTTCACACTCAATTATTTATGCATTATAATGCTTTTTCTTGAGAAGAGAATACAATTGCAAAGGAATTATAGGCACTAAGCAATGCTCAAAGACACTGTGTGTTGATATTTGATACAGATGACATGTTGATACTGGTATAGTGAGTTGAGAGGATGCAAAAAAGAAAAGCATTTAAAGGTCTCCTATTGTGCTATATTTGAACAATATATTGTAGGGCCATTTCTCTACAAAACATGTCTGTGAAGTGTTTTGCTCAAAATACCAAACAGATCCCCCATTGCAGCATGCCTCATCCCCCTCTATTTCAGCCTTGTTCCTGAAGTGCTGATTCTGTGACTGTCGCTTTAAATGAACTAGCTGCTGCTGGCCACGCCCCTTTGGAGCATCATGCAGTTCTTCTCTGTGAAGAGCGTTTTTTTACCGGGAGATACAAACCCCATCAAGCATTGTTTCTGAAACAGTATGGAGCACAACGTTTCTCTCTCGGGGGTTAATCACAAGGACAGGACCTTTTATATCACACACAATCTCTCCAGTACAGTGTTATCGATGCTTTCTAATGTAAACGGAGACCATATTACTTCCAGAACAGAGTGGTTTCAGCTCACTGGCTATATATTGGGGACGATAGGTTGAGACGTGGGCGGGACGTTGCCAGGAGTTCAATGTAAGGCCAGCCCACATTTCAGTTATTACGTCATAAGGACAGCAAATGTAGATCAGCTCGTTTGTACCCCCGTTTTGAGAGATGCGGGTAAGGAGGAACAGAGAGAGGGTTGTATGTTCTGACACTTTGTGAGTCTCCTTACACACCGGGGACACATATCAATGTAAAAAAGACAGCAACAAGTGCAATTTGCATAATAGGGGACCTTTGAATGTTGATCGTATCACACAAAACACCACAGTATCCAATCTGACAGTTACTGTGACTGGACTGGATCAGAGGTGGATATTGACATTATGTGGTAAACACTGTGGAACTAACCCAGCACACAGGATGTGATTAATTTGAGATACACACCTGTTATTGTGCCGTTGTGATTTAGGTGCTTCTCTCTGCATCGTAATGAGCCGAGCTATGGGCAATTGGGCATTGATGAGCCATGAGCCTGACAACGTTCTGCGGGGATTCTGGGTGTGTTGCCCTGGGTTTTATGGGCTGTGTCATTCAGTTAAGTGAACAGGAAATTGTGGAGAACATAATCTCATCAATAATCTCATAACAATTATTATTTCAATATTTGTTTTTCTATATCAAATAATTCCAGGACAACAAACACAAACTTCTGGCAACATCCCACACAGCTGTTCCTAGTTCTTATCTGTTTTGGTCAACCTTTACGGGTATTCAGGAATGTTATTTGACTTCGTCAGTTCTGGTCCACACATTCACAGGTGTGTTTTTTTAAACAGGTTTTTTCCCTCCTTTGTGTCAAGTCAACAGCAAATATAATCTCCGTCCACATTAAATCAACAAAACAGATGGAAGGGTTGCTTTAAAAATGGATTAGGTTACCTGTCAAAATTAAATTAAATAAAACACTCATATTATGAAGGTAATGTAACCTGATTACTTTCCGTTACTTTTGGATTACAAGGGAAAATAAATATGAATAAGCTGCCTTTTACTTCAGTGTTTTATGTAAGACAACAGAACAATGCGACCTTAGAAAAGAAGAAACCAATATATTTAGTATCAAAATATGTCCTCTGCTCAGAGATTTTATGTATAGGAAAAGCTGCCTTTCATTAATAATTCATGGTATTTAAAACTGATCAAAGCGTTTTACATATATTAGACATGTTACACATCGAATACTGTGGACAATACCCACAGGAGCAATTTAGGGTGAGGAGTCTTGCCCACCAAAGCAACTGCATGCTGACTGCGGTGGCGGCCAGGGTGGGTCTGAACCTGTGCTTCCCTGGTCCTCTGATCTGATGATCAGCCCTGTGGCACCCTAAACCACTGCGCAACAGCTGCCCCTCATTAAGCATTTTTCAGGCAGTAGCCTACACCAACAACGAAAAACATGAGCACTTCTCTAACTGTAAGACAGTTTCCTTTTTTTTGTAACCCTGATTAAGTAATCCCATTACATGTAATCCATTACTCCCCAATCCAGAACAGACATCAGTATTCAAAGTCAAAGCCAGTGGGCAGGTTGCACACCACAATCTGTGTCTTGTTGGGTAATGTAACCGTTTTTTTTGTCTTTCTCACGTTAAATCGCTTTTTAGCTGTTTTTAGAAAAACAAACTGAGCGTTCGGGCTCACACCGGGGTTCCCAATAATGGAAGGACGGGTCGCTAGGTTGAAAACAAAATGAATATCTTTAGTGTGAAACAGCAATTTTATTCAGGTAGCAAACTGGTAGATTCAAGATTCAAGAAGCTTTATTTATCCCGAGGGAAGTTGTGGGACAAAGTGGGAAAGTAATACAAAGTGAGGTAAAATCAAACTAACATAAAATAAACTAAGTAAGTACTGAGTAAAAGCAACAAAATGACAGTTAATACGTAGGTATATACAATATACAACAAAAATTTGAGAATCATTATCTTGAGACATGCAGGCCTAGTTGCTGAGTTATGTGAGGACATATATAACTCGTGCTATTTTCAGCTCAGCAAAGTACCATGACCTAGTAACTGTAACGTTAACTGTGGGGGGGAAAAAACCTCCTGTTGTAAATGTTACTTAGCTTCAATGCAAAGGAAAGGACCCCACTACACCCTGTCCTTACTGCAAGTTCGTCAAGATGCATTGTGGTTGTGCACATTGAAAACGTTTGATCTTTGTTCCCAATTGAAACGTTTTCTGTGTTGCTAAACTGTGTTGTGCCTTGCTCAGCTAACATTACATTAACGTTAGCTAGCTCGTCGCCGCCATCAATGGAATCCGTTGCATAGCTTAGCTACATAACTTACAAAAGAGAACAAAAAAACTCTGCGAGGACTTTGCTTGGTAGAACACAAGTAATAGCGTATTTTAGCCCTTTAGTTCTAAGTTGTTCAATCTAGGATTCATTTGTCTGTCGCCTCGCCCTCTAACGTTAATCTCCCTCCCGTTTCACTCCTCCTGGCCAACCATTGCTTACTGTTAACGATAGCCAGCCAACGGTCATCTAATTAATCATGACATTGAGGGAAAAGACAAGCTAATGCTGAATCAAATGTTACAAAGCCAACTACTTGGAAACAGCTAACAACATTAACGTTAGCTAGCTAACAGCTAACGTTAACATAACGTTACAAGTCTAGCTTCACTTACCTCTCAGGGTGTTTCCTTTGGACGTGCCGGTGGAAATTTGATGTGGTGGCAGACGTCTCAGTAATTATTATATTACACAATTTGCATTCTGTGCTGTGTTTCTTCCTTGAACTTTAGCTGCAAATATAATTTTTGTGGTTTAAGAAAGCAAATTTGATGACCGCTGATTGCTCACTCATCTTGGCGCTGAGGACCAGACTGTTGAAAAATATCTCTGGTTGGACAAACGACTTCACAGGAGCGTGGCACTCTGGGATCACCCAATACAATGTGAATAAATGGATTCATTTTAATTTATGTTTTATTAATATGTATAATTAGTATGTATAATTCATTAAAAAAGTATGAAAAATTAAACGGTGTATCATGTTATGTGGTGAAAAAAGGTCTCCCTCGAAAGTACGAGTCCAACCCATGCAGCTCTAATCCGAGACCGATTCAAGACCGAGCTTTCAATTCCGAGACGAGACCGAGTAAGTGAAAAAGTGGTCTCACCGGACTCGAGTACTACCACACTGCTGTGTAATGTAGCAGCATATATAAAAATAAAATAAGTATAAACTAAATAAAGTGATACAGTGGAATTGGATAAAGTGACATTTTGGCCTCAGGATGCAGTGTCTCCACTGTCCCTCTGACCTGAGGTAGATAAGATAAACAGTCTGATGGCCACAGGAAGGAAGGACTTCCTCTGGCGTTCTGTCTTACACTGGGGGGAAATAAGTCTGTTGCTGAAGGTGCTTCTGTACGAGGTTATCACCTGGTGGAGAGAGTGAGCGTTGTTGTCCAGTATACTATGCAGTTTACTCAGCATCCTTCTCTCAGACACCACCAACAAAGAGTCCAGTTGGACCCCCAGGACGGAGCCAGGCTTCCTGATGATCCTGCTGATCTTGTTGGCGACTGCTGCCCTAAGCCTGCAGTCCCAGCACAAGACACCAAAAAAGATGGCACTGGCTACCACCGACTGGTAGAACATCCTCAGCATGATGTTACATACGTTGAATGACCGGAGCTTCCTCAGGAAATAGAGTCGTCTCTGGCCCTTCTTGTAAACAGCGTCAGTGTTCTTGGCCCCAGTATAGTTTATTGTCCAGGTGTACTCCAAGGTATTTGTAATCCTGGACAACATCTACAGTCACACCGTTGATGGAAATGGGTATGGGGGCAGATTTCAGTCCACGACACCCCTGTACTCCTCCTCTTTCTTCTCGCTGACACAGCCAACAGTTGCAGAGTCTTCTGAAAACTTCTGCAGTTGGCAGGACTCAGAGAGGAACTGAAAGTCGGAGGTGTACAGGGTGAACAGAAAAGGGGAAAGAACAGTTCCCTGTGGAGTCCCTGTGCTGCCGACCACAGTGTCAGACATACAGTCCTGCAGTCTGACATACTGTGGTCGACCTGTCAAATAGTCCGTAATTCAGGAAGTCGCTCTTGTCTGGCGTGGGAGGGGAGACAGTCATCACTCAGGACCCTACTGCAAGAGACCAGAACCAGGTTACGACCATGCTTTTAATCAGTGCCTCATTACCTGATTCCGATCAGCTGTCTGGCCTCCAGCTGAGCCACTCCCACCACTCCAGCAACCGGTGCCCTAACCACACCCCACTGCCACACAAACATTTCTTACTTGTTTTTGTTATTGTGTTTGTTATGCTCTTTTAGTGAGTTCCTGTCCTTTTATAGTGAATTGTTGTGCATTTGGTGTCAGACGAGGAGTATCGGTTCTAATGTCTCATCGTGTGTTTTCCAGATGTTGGTGACGACTCCAGAGAAATGGGATGTAGTGACCAGGAAGAGTGTTGGAGACGTGGCTCTGTCCCAGATTGTGCGTCTCCTCATCCTGGATGAAGTCCACCTCCTACATGAAGATCGAGGACCGGTTCTGGAGAGCCTGGTGGCCCGCACCATCAGACAGGTCAGTCCTACCTCTGCCTATGCTATCTCTTAAAGTTTGCCATATATTTGGGATAATTGTGAGCTTGGACTTCAAACTACAGAAGAGAATTAGGGCGAGTTCTGAGATTAAAGTCAGAGTTCTGAGATTTAAGTCAGAAAAGTCAGAATTATTTTGTCCAAGAACTCCCAGATTATAGTGTGTGATGTGTGTGATATTTTCTTCTGTAAAAAAAACAAATTTTCTTAAGCTATGAAAACATCATAGTCTTTATTTTTTTTTGCTGGCAGTTGGTTAATGTTTTTTGGACTAACAAGGGAGCTCCTAATGCAGTATAGGACTAATGATTACATTTCAACTTTTATTCTGATGTATCTAATAGGGATCAACATAAAATATCATATTTTTACATTACATTTAATTGTTCAGCTTTCAAGGTTTCAAGGTTTCAAGGTTTTATTTGTCATATGCACAGCAGATACAACGTATATGTTGGCAATGAAAATCTTATGTCGCGTGCTCCTCCAACAACTCAACATAGGCTACATGGTGCAAATAAGATAAATAAAATAGTGCAAAAAGAGAGAAGAATATTTACAATATCAACAATAAAGATTTGAGGATGTGAAATATATACTTATGTGGAATACATTGAAAGTATTTAAACACTTTACTCCGTGGAATGAGGAGGTATGGGCAGATGCATATATTATGTATAGCAGATGTATATGGCAGATATGTACAATATATAGATATGTGTACTATAAACAGATATGTATGGCAGATGTGTATAATATATATATATATATATATATATATATGTATGTGTGTACTATAAAAAGATGTGAGTAGACATTCACACAGCTCAGGAGTTCAGCAGTCTTATAGCCTGTGGTATAAAACTGTCTCTGAGTCTGGTAGTCTTGGTCCGGATGCTGCGGTACCGTCTGCCAGACGGCAGCAGACAGAACAGACTGTTGCTGGGGTGATTGGGGTCCTTTAATATCCTACCGGCCTTCTTCCTACACCGCTGGGTGTAGAGGTCCTCCATGGATGGCAGCTCCGTCCTGGTGATGTGCTGAGCAGTTTTCACCACCCTCTGTAGAGTCTTACGGTTGAGGGCGGTGCAACTGCCATACCAGGCGGTGATGCAGCCAGTCAGGATACTCTCGATGGTGCACCTGTAGAAGTTGCAGAGTATCCTGGAGTCCATGTTGAACTTCCGCAGCCTGCGGAGGAAGAAGAGCCGCTGTCGAGCCGTCTTGGATATGACCCTGGTGTGATGTGTCCATGTCAGGTCCTCACTGATGTTTACCCCGAGGAACCTGAAGCTGCTGACTCTCTCCACAGGAGTCCCATCGATGGTGATGGGTGTGTGTGCCTCTCTCTGCCTCTTCCTGTAGTCCACAATCAGCTCCTTTGTTTTGCTGACGTTGAGATGGAGGTTGTTGTCCTGGCACCAAGATGTCAGGGCTCTGACCTCCTCTCTGTACGCCGTCTCGTCGCCGTCTGTGATCAGGCCGATGACGGTCGTGTCGTCAGCAAACTTGATGATGGTGTTGGAGCTGTGTGTGGCCACGCAGTCGTGCGTGAACAGGGAGTAGAGGAGAGGGCTGAGCACACAACCCTGAGGGGCTCTGGTGTTGAGGGTCAAGGTGGAGGATGTGATGTTCCCCATCCGCACTGCCTGGGATCTGCCCGTCAGGAAGCTCATGATCCAGTCACAGAGGGCGCTGTTGAGCCCAAGGTCCCTGAGCTTAATGATGAGCTTGGAGGGCACAATGGTGTTGAATGCTGAACTGTAGTCAATGAACAGCATTCTCACATAAGTGTTCCTCTGGTCCAGGTGGGAGAGGACAGTGTGGAGGGTGAGGGAGATGGCATCATCCGTGGACCTGTTTGCTCTGTAGGCAACTGCAGGGGGTCCAGTGAGTCAGGGAGGGAGGAGGTGATAAAAGTTTTGACTAACCGCTCAAAGCACTTCATGATGATGGAGGTGAGTGCAACTGGGCGGTAGTCATTGAGGCAGATAGGTTTTGTCTTTTTGGGGACAGGGACAATGATGGACTCTTTAAAACATGTGGGACTACAGACTGGAGCAGTGAACTATTGAAAATGTCTGTGAACACATCTGCCAGCTGAACTGCACACACCTTGAGAGCACGGCCAGGGATGCCATCAGGTCCAGGAGCCCTGTGTGTGTTGATCCTTTTCAGAGATCTACACACATCTGCACTGGTTAAAACCAGTGAGCAGGGATCCTGGGCCTTTTGTGCCTCCACAGCCGGGGGCTTCTCAAAGCGTGCATAAAATGTGTTCAGTTCATCTGGGAGAGATGCAGACACTTCCTCAGCACCACTCGTTGTCCTTTTGTAGTCTGTTATTGTTTTTAGTCCAGACCACATATTTCTGGCGTTGGAGCCCTTGTAGTTAGACTCCACCTTGTCCCTGTATTGTCTTTTCGCACTGCTAATAGCTCTGCAGAGTGCATACCTGGAATTCCTGTACTCATCCAAATCACCGCCGCTGTGCGCGATGGCCCGTGCTTTAAGTTTAGCGCGGACCTCGCCGTTTATCCAGGGCTTCTCATTTGGGAATGTCAGCTAAACATTTCTCTCTGTGTAGAGATTAATCTAATGAGGTGCTTTTTAATTGCCACACTAAGGCATGTTAATTCAAAGAAACTGATTAAGAATGCTGTCAGGAATAAAACTTGAGTTGAATATCATGGGTAAATTAGCCGGGTTTACCTCAGCTGTCTGTCACAGAGAGGAGGCATGTGTGCACAGTGTGTTTGGACAGGGCATTGTTGGAAGTGCTTTGTTACTGGTACACAATACTCCTTGTTCTGCACCAATGCCACAATAATAACGTTCCATATGACAAACGGAGCAGTGTGTGTCATTAACACAAGTAGCCTTTCAAACTGTGAGGAGGGACAGTGGGAGAGAGTAAAGGGTTGTGGAGGGAGAGATGTGACTTAGTGACCGTGTGAGGAGAAGGTAACAGGTGCATGCTGGGGTTCTATAAACAATATTACCTCGGTTATTGTTGTTTGGAACACGGATGGCCGACTGCAAGAGCAGCACCTGATGCACACAGCTTATGGAATTATCCTACTTAAATCCTTATTGCCCAACTGCTTGAATTTCTTTAAATCATTAATCATTCAAATCTAAATACACACATTAAATATCCTTTTTTAACATAAGGACTTACACTTCTGAAGAAAACATATCAAATGGCAAAAAACTTAAATTTGCAAACTAAGAATGTTGGGAAACTGGGAAATGAGCATGTGATGGTAATTTCCTTACAACACAGAAAGAAGCATTCTGGATTTACAATCTCACTTTTATTTAGAAGGGTTTGTGTTGGCATGCTGTGCTCCTCACACTCTGGCCGTAGAGCTGTCTCATTGGATCTTTGACATCTTGTACAGAGTCTTCACAATAAGGCTTTAAATGGCATTAAGCAACGACATATATGAAGAGCAGACACTTCCTGTGTGTTTGCCAGTAAGGTAACAAGAGCACAATCCTCTAAATGACATATCATAGGCAGCATAAATCTGCCCCCTCGGCACCATGCTGCTGCAGGAAGAAATAATCACAGCTCTGTCTGTGAAGCTGATTTCCCCTGATGATGAATGACAGGTGTCTGAGCAGGAATCAGCCTGCGCATTTTAGATATTAGAGTGATTATGTGAATTTTGACGGGCAAATAGAGGGAAGGAACCGTTGTGTCCCATATCCCCCTCTGATCGGCTGCTGTCAGCTGGTGGAGAGAAATTAATAATCGGAGAAGATGTAGAGGGATATTTTTAACCCACAGGCCACCGCTCATCCAGGCATTCTGACTCTGGAAATGTCTTGATAATGCTTTATTGATACGACTCAGTCTGTACCCAGTTCATGAAAGACTTTTAGATGTGTAACTTCAAACTCCAGAGAATTTGTGTATTGTGTGTTGAATTGTGTTTATGCCAAAACACATGAATGTGAACGCTCTTTGAATCAGAAGTATGAGAAGTAGAATTTGGCGTCCATAGGGACATGGCCTGGGAGCCACAAGGTCATCAGTTCAAGTCCCGAAAGAGCAAGTGCTACCGAGGTGTCCCTGAGCAAAGCACCGTTCCCTACACTGCTCCCCGGCACCGTACATATGATGCGACAAGTTTCAGTCCCATCATCATCATCATCATCATCATCATCACCATCATCAGTAAACTATTTAAATGAATTACCACGGCTTAGTTGAACACTCAATTCTGATTGGTCAATTTAGTCATTCCACAGGTTGTTAATGTTTTCGCTAACACACAGCTGCTAAGGAAGATCAAGGAACTATGTGCTGTCATATCAGTCCGCGGAAAGAAGTCCGTTCGGCACATTAGATTTCTCCATTGGAAAACACCAGGGAATGCTTTTTGAATATCAAGATGGCTGAAGTGTCCCCAGCAGTAACGCGTTACAAAAGTAACAGAGTAACGCACTAATAACGCTTTACTTCTGAAATGTGGGTACTATACCTGTTACAATTCTCAGTAACCCTGGGATTACACCGGGTGCGTCTGCGCCGCATTCCATCTGCACTGCGGTTTTGTTCCGACCTCCAAACTGCGTCATACCCCACCGGGAGCGTTTCAGAAGCAGAGCGTCTTGCGTGCACGAATTGCAGCTATTGTTGATTTGGTCATATTTCCTGGAAATGTGTACTTCTACAAGAAAGTAGTAGGCTACGTAGTGAAATTATTTCCTATTTTGTTGTGTTGTAACCTACAGACAACGTCATAGTAATATGACGTTGTCTGTAGGTATATTATAACGTAATAGTCCAGTTATAAACAACATGAATCAAAGATGTGTTGCTGTATTTTAGTTGTTTAAAAAAAGTGCATTCATTATCATAATAATTCTATATAATTTAATTTGAGATCGCTGGCATTTCTTCTACTTTTAAAGACTACAGAGGGGTGGGGGGAGGAGAAGGAGCCAGCTTTGGGTGCACCCCGTCAACCAGCGAAGGAGACAACAAGGTGATTTTTATCACTGCATGCAGTGCAAAATAATTCCCCCCCGCTTTCATGTAGAATGACTGCATACTGCTTCGCGCGATCTTTTGCAGTTATTTTGGTCGGCAAGTGTGAAACGTTTGACGCGCACATGCAGCATTTCTTGAATCTCTTGAACTAGTAAACACGGAAGTAAGGCGGAAGGTAGTTTGTCGACGTCAGTTCAAGACGACGCGAATGATTGGTCAAATTTGCGGTTAAATTGCGGTGATTGGTTAAAATTGCAACACCGCCCTGAATTCGCGGGGATTGGTTGATGTTGCTTTGAAGTTGCAAATCGCAACATTGCGAAATCCTGGAGGGTCTGATTCATATACAGCAGGTCACAGGGCCGTGCAGAGGCTCCACTAACATGTTATTAATAACACACAGAGACGTCATGTTACCGGTATCACATATTATTTAGCCCACGGAGCATGAGATTAATTTCCAGCTATGTTCCTAATTTTCAGCATGTACAGTCAGATAGATAGCTTTAATTAATGAGCTGCAATAAACTAAATTTTAGCATTTAAAGTCATACTTTTGCGGTTATTGTGGTGAAAGTAACTCAAATTAATGTAACGCATTACAGTTCAGAGACAGTAATAATGTAATGTAATGTATTACTTTAAAAAGACAGTAATCAGTAATAGGTACTGTATTACATTTTGGAAGTAACTTGCCCATCACTGGTCCCTGTAAATGAAAGAGAACAAGAGAAGGAAAGAGGTTGAAGACACAGCGCTGGACATCAGAGAAATGGAAGTGCCACTGCCACAGTGTTTAAAGAACTCAGCCACTTATTAATGGCCACCATTTCTTTCTTATCAGAATCGATACAGGCATTTTTAAATCACTAATATCATTTGAAATCTAGCCATGCGGGTTTCTTGAGAGTAGACGAGTTCAACTTCAGCGGTGGTGACGTGAAGTCATGTGACTGTGATGAAGTTTGACTATACAGTAGCCTAAAATTAGCTTTTACTTCTGGCTATTAAATGTACCCTTCAACAGTTATGAAAGTGGTGTTAATAGGTGGAAGTGATCCTGCTGCAAATATTATACTGATATGATACTGTATGATGCAATGTTGAATTCCGGGTCAGCCTACAAAAATCAAATCAAATCAAACTTTATTTGCCCAATATCACAAAACGCGTTTGTGTCAGTGGGCTTTACAGATTAAAAACAACATTGTAAATGATGGAGTTACAGCAAAATGAGCAGATAAGATAGTGTATGTAATACAAATAGAAATAAAATAAGATAACAACAAAAGACAAGAAAAATGCATAAAACATTGAAATTATTCAAATGAAGTAACAGCAAAATCAAATCAAATGAATATCATAAAATGCCAGCTCTAAACGAAGGCTCTGTTAAAAATGTAGGTCTTCAACGCACTCTTAAAAGATTGGACACTCTCTGCCTCTGATTAAAACAGGAAGTTGGTGCCAGAGCCAAGGAACCAAAAGAACACCTCAGCACTGCACCACTCTATAGGCTTAAATTGTTAGGTGTCTAGCTAGATAATCAAGAGGTGAATAATAAAGCCTTATTGGAAATATCCCACTGCAGCGTAAATGAAGTTTGTTGAAACAACTGAAGTGGTCGTCATGTTGGGATGTGCTGAGAAGACGTGGAGAACGGTGGTATTGTAAGGGACTCGGGGCAGAGTGAGGAAGCAGAGTGAAACAGACGGATGAGCCTCTGTGCAGCGACGGAGACCTCTTGGCGAGGTTAACGGCAAGGTAATTGAAAACTGGTCCGTACATGTGACCGCTGTTTACTCAGTTCACAGCCCATTTATCTGCAGGTTTAGCTGATATTACTGAAGAAGGGCTGACTGGGCGCTTTGTACACCTCAACACCTTTAGAGGCTGTGCTGCACTGCACAAGTTTGGAGTCTTTTGACTGTCTTTCCTGCAGATGCACATGCAGTCAGTGCTTAGAACACAGCTGTAGAACTGTTTGAACCATTAGCATGTCAATAAGTGCGCACAATCCATGGGAACATTCCTGAATGACTGCATCTTGTACAAGCATGCAACATTAATTGACTGAAATGTGGCTGAGGACACGTTATGGCTGGCCCAACAACCTGTAATAGACTAATTTTGGTGATACAGTGCAGCATCATGTTCTTTCTGGTTCTGTTTCCAGGGACAACATCCTGAACCTCATGCATTTGAACAAAAAAAAATACCTTTTGACATGTAGGTGTGACAAACAATTACTCTGCAATTTTGGAAAAAACAGACACATCCTGTCTCAGCGTGCTGCAAAATAAAAGACTGATGCGCGATGAATACATAACCAGAAGGAGGAAACCACAACTACAGGTGGTCGTCTATAACCTGGTCAACAATGGTCTATAACTTAAACTACCTACTATGGGTCAGCTGTGCATGATTGTATATTTTATTTTAGGTCAAAACATTTCATGCCCAAGTAGAATATTTACTTCTTTTTTTTGTTGTATTGAATTGAATGTCCATTTCTTGTATGTGCATTCATATTTCTTAAAGCCACACACAATGTGACAGTCAGCTGATTTAGGGCCGTCAGTGAGAACCTGTCGTAATAGTTTTTGTGGTGCGTCCTGCCTTCTTGGTGCAAGTTTGCCCTTCTCGGACGGCTTTTCTGACTTTTTAGCTTGTTTAGTACTAGGCAGGATCTCGCTGCGATCCCTTGATAATGTTGGTGACTCATTTTGTCTGTTCAGCTTAAGTGAATCCATGCTCTAGAAGAGACACAGACATGAGTTTAACAAGCTGAAAACTGAAGTCAACAGGGTACAGACAGAAACTCTTTTTATTCATCCTGTTCATATACACAGATATTTTCACAACCGCATTGTGTTGTATAATTAAGCCAAATGGTGGGCTATGTTTCATGCAACTGTCATAACAACGGCTTGTTATACAGCCCAACGTCATACGGTTGCTCTTTTTAATGACAAAAATAGGTCTAGTTGTGTTTAGTCTTTGTGGTGGATTCAAGTGTGATTTATGGCAATCCTATGTTAGAGACAAAAGAGAAACGGTACATAGTAGTTGGTAGGGGTGGGGGAAATAATCGATATAGCATAGTAACGCGATACTTTGTGTGGCGATATTGTATCGATACACGGATGCCAAGTATCGTTATTTTATTAGATAAACTATTCATATTGCAAATCCAAGTTTTTCGTAGCAATTGCTTTTTCAGTCCACCAGATGGTGATGAGCCTTTTCTTGTGCAGTCATGGCCATGGCTAAAATCAGTGGGATTGGCAGGAAGTTCAAACAAAGATGGAGTCAGCGGAGACAGAAATCAGAAATGCACCATATATCGTATCGCAATACTTAGCATATCGTAGAATCGACATACTATCGTATCGTGGCTTACGTTTTTTGATTGTATCGTATCATGGGGCCCCTTGTGATTCCCAACCCTAGTAGTTTGGGAGTTTGGCATAAAAAAATTAAAGCAGCAGAGATTACAACATCCTCCCTTTAAGTTAACTATCATTGGATGAACTCAGTGAAACCCTGGATGTTACACTCTCCAAAATGCAAGGCATCTTGTGTTTGAAACCTCATCCTCCTAGTTTTACAAACGACTATCTGTCATCGTTTCTGCCTTTTCACACCAAGGTTTAGATTTCATTTAAAGTTATTTCACACTTGACAAAGCTCCTCCAGCGCCGCAGAGGACATCATACAACTGTTTTCACAGGTTGAAGAGTAGTCCTCACACATTAAGGTTTAGTCCCCTTTGAATGGCTGAATTTCGGCTATTATTTTCCATGATTCTAAAAAGATGAGCTGTGTCAGCACTCAAAAATGACGATAGAAAAGGGAAGGCACGGCTCCTTCTGGAATGGGTTGTTGGCTTTATGAGGGGTAACACATACAAGCTTTACTGTTCTACAGCTATGGTTTTTACCTCCATTTAACTCCATTCAAGTCCATGTTTTCTGTTTGTGTTGGGAAGCTCTGCAAAATAAAGAGAAGCTTAGCGATGCACACATTCAGTGTTGTGTTTGTACTCTCACTGTAGCCTTGATCTTTGGCACCGCTGGGTGATGAACACTCTGCAGAGGTGTGAGGAGGAACACAATGTTGCTGAATGATGTTATCCTCTGCACTGTTGAGTACAAAATGGGAAAATACAAGTTTTAAGGTTAACCATTTGCATTCCCTTTAGGAAGCCTGCACACTGCTCACATTAATCTAAAATAAATGTACTCTGTAGATAAAATGAATCCTGTAGACGGCATATTAGGATTTGTCAGGTTTGAGAAAGAAAGTTGCGTCTGAAAATAACATAGTGTAATAAAAAAAGTGCCGTGGTCAACTGAAAATGATAAGATAAGATAAACGGGGATCTCTTTTTTAAATGGAGAGTGGTCGAATCAATATTTTCTAACATCAACAAGTCATTAGATTCAGTGCTGTTAGAGATAGAGATCACAAACAAAATTTTCTTGAGAAAATGTGCGTGGTTGTTAAGAGCAGAAAGGGATTTCTTGCAAAGTTGTGAACAGCAGCTGAAGGAGAACACACTGATGCAGGAGAAGGATGAGGTTCAAGATAAGGAGGAAAAAGACAGAAATATGGAAGGAGGGCAGGAGGGCAGGAAGGGTAAGAAAAATAAAGGGAAAACAGGAGCATGGAATAGAAAAAGGTTCAATTATAAATATCCAGTATTCCATGTTTTATTTAATTTTCAAACAGGGTTAGGATATGCACTAAAACTGCTAGCTTATAGCTAACATTTATCAAACGCAAGGGAACTATTTTCAGTGGCAGAATAATCTATGTTTGGTGAGCAGTGGTGGAAAGTAACCACTTACATTTAAGTATTGTACTTTTGCCATATTTGTGCTTTACTTGAGTATTTCCATTTAATGCTACTTTTTAATTCTGTTTTGCTATATTTCAGAGGCAAATATCGTAGATTTTACTCCACTAAATGTATTTAACACTCACAGTCACTAGGTTGTATAAGAACACTTGATACACTGATACGGTATAATGCGGTACTCCTAATCTACACGTATTTCAAGTATCTAACTTTGGTCCACATTGACAAACTACAATTCTAAAATGCTCTTTCATGTATAAAAACAGGATAATATAATAACCATAGTAATAATACTTTGGTAAGATTAAGATCCATTCTCCAAAACAAGTACCTTTACTGTTGATACTTGAAGTATATTTAGCTGGTAATACTTTAGCTATTGACATTAGAATGGGGCATTGTGCAGAATGACTAGTTTTACTTTAAGTACATTTTAATATCAGGACAGGAGTATGTTAAGACCATAGTACTTGTACTTTTACTTAAGTAAAGGACCTGAGTACTTCTTCACTTCAACACTGTTGATGAGTACCATTCCATTCCATACCATTTTTCATAGCCATCATACAACAATGGCTCGGAGGAATAACATCATTTGTATACACACACAATACCTGTTAGTCAGTAGATACATTCTTGTTGGTTTGGCTCTGCTCAGGGTTAACAAGAACACATATCCCACTTATTCTCCAAGGTGTACTGCCGGCAGTTTGAACATGTTCACTGAGACTGTGAAAGCAGGGTTGTGGAAAAGAGAGCAGCAATTGTCTCTTTTAAGAATAACAAGCTTGTACAAGGAGTGGATAACACACACAGAATGATTCAACCTGCACCTAATGCTGCTACCGTTGTAGGATTATGTCACTGTACATGTACGAGTACTCCTCTGACACAAATTCTTTCTCAATGTGACTGGCACAGAAGCAGCGTGTTTCTGTTTGTCTTTGTGTGAGAATTTGTAAACAGCTCATAGTCCGCCCTCCAACCGGAGACGGGGTGCCAGCAGCACGCCTTGTAGCCCCCACCCCCCTCCTCCAATCCCTTCCACGTTCATCTCTCTCTGTCCCATTATTGCCACACCTGACAGGCTGCTATAATTGATTGTGCTGAAGGAATTACGACGACTGCTTCTGATGCGTTAGGTGCTTAAGTTGACGTCTTCAGACACATTAATATGGAAATCCCTGTAAACTAAATGATATTTGTCCCCCTTTTTATGCAAATGTTTAGCACCAAGGCCAGTTATCACTTTGATGTTTCACTTGGAAGAGCTATGGTGGTTTGAACTGCTTTTCCTTGGCTGGTTGTACTGCTACCAATTATGCACTGCATTCAAGATAAAGTCCATCTAACCTTTATTACAAAGGCCTTTAATGTCGCTCTACAAACGCTGTGCCTTTTATAGTTGGGTGCTTGACTTTGATTTTTAATGTCCAAAGAATAAAAAAAAAAATCCGTTTCTAAGGGTTTTTGATGAATGTTAATGAGCCAGAGTAACAAATATCAAGGTTTTAAAACCAGTGTGTTGTTCTGTTCCCACCTCTCTTTATTTTAGGTAACTTCCAAGCCCTGAGACCAGCCTTCTTTATCATATTTTCATATTGACAATGAACTAAATGAGTGTTCTAACCAGCTATGCAGCTCCCCTTAGTTGACCCTATTTTAGCTTGTTAGCTTCTCAGATTTCATTCTTCTTGTTGCATCATTAAAGGCAGCTCCTTTCACGGATAAGGCTCTGATGAACCCGGGATGTGCAAACAAATCAAGTTTGCTAACATTTTTTGCCCGTCAGAGTTTTCAGCTTGTTCCACAGAAAATTGAAAATACAGAAATAATATGGTTCAAGAAATGTTGCAGGACCATTGTTCAAGTAAATGCAGAAGTCTATATACTTCTGCATTTCGCGATACTCAAGCAAAGATACGAAAGCATTGCGACTCCCAAACTACTAGGGGTACGATAGTATTGTGATTCTACGATATGCTAAGTATTTCGATACGATATATTGCAATATGGCGCGTTTCTGACTTCCTGCCAATCCCACTGACTTTACCCATGGCCATGACCGCACAAGAAAAAGCTCAGCACCGTCTAGTGGATTGAAAAAGCAATTGTTACCAAAAACTTTCATTTGGATTTGCAATATGAATAGTTGATATAATAAAATATCGATACTTGGCGTCCGTGTATCGATACAATACCGCCACGCAAAGTATCGCGATACTACGCTGTATTGATTATTTACCCCACCCCTGCTATATACATATAAAATATAGGCAGATAAGCCAAGAACATAATGTAACATTAAATACTTTACAGTGGAATAAAGTACTGCTCATTGGAAATAATAATAATAATAATAATAATATTGGAGTTGCAAACAAGTGAATGCTCTCAAGGGCTGAAAACACTTCACAGAGCTAAGGCGTCGTTAATAATAGAGGTATAAATCAGCTGTGAGTTGGTCGGAATATAAGATTCTATAAAGGGTTAAAAATGTCCCGTGTTGCAGGTGTGGATGTCAATCTACTGAGAAATACTTTACTCATTTCTACGTGGCTTTGGGAACTACATGGACCCCAGTGCAAAGCTACAGAGGACTGCACAGGTCACCACAGTGTCTAATTTTAATATTGTGACCTATTACTTTAGTTACAGCTCATTACCCACTCCTCGGGGCTATTGTAAATTCAGCAGTTAATCACAATCACCTTATGTTGCCATATCGTTTTATGATGCCACAGACCTCACTGAAAAGTGGATTCTACAGAAGCAGTTAAGCTTGTAGTTGCATAACCATAAAGGCACAGTAAAATAAACCCTGCAGAGTGTTTGACTCTTTAGGTGAGCCGGACATCTGCAGTGTGAGGTGGAGTGGTGGTGGTGTGGATGTGTAGTGCAGTCCCGCTCCTTTGGCAGGGATTGGTTGGGTCTTATCTTGATGGGATGCTTTGACAGGTACTGCATCACATTAAAGGCCTTACCAATCTTCCCTGTCACATCCAGCAGGAGGCTCACCGATAGGGACTCCCCCCCCCACACTTCTCGTTTCTTTCCTCTCACCCACGTTTTGGTACACGACATATTGAATTTTCTTCAGGTTTCAAAGACAAAATAAAGACATGCAGTATAGGAGCAAGATCACTAACTATATTGAATAAGTCAAAGACATAGACCCCAAAGCCATGGACACACTTTCTATAATGTACTTGTGTTTTCCTCGGAAGACATGTCCATTGGCTCAGACGGTGTAGTCCCCCCCTTTCTTGGAAGGCTTTTTACTTTCAACTTTAAAGTTTTCACTTTTTGTGTTGTTGGGAGCTTGACAGAAACAAAGCAGGAAAGTAATTGAAAATAATTAGGGGGGGAAAGCATATCAATGTTAAATTTAACATGTTCCTTATATTTAATGTAATTTAACCCAGTTAGCTATCTCATATTGACAAAGTTTGGAATCGATTCGATTCAATGTTATTGTCATTGCAGAGAATACAGCTACTGAGACAACGAAAGGCAGTTTAGCATTGAACTAGAAGTGCATCAAACAGGAAATTCCAGAGAAGTGTGATATAAAGTGGAATATTTAATTGAACAGTGAGTGGTAGCTAATATGCGGTGATGAAGTTGGTGAAGTTGCAGTCGATAGTGCAAGAGCTATCAGAAGAGACAGATGGAATGTCTCGGTCTCTTCCAGAAGATCAAAATATTCATCGTCCATCCCGTTGATGTAAGAAAGTGCCAGCATTGGTCGTCTTGAAGCTCAAAATGAGCACTTTGTTCTTGTTGTTGTTGAGAATAAGGTTTTTGTGTTGTGTGTCAGCTTGATGATGGTATTGTAACCGTGCACAGGCTAAGGTGAAGATACAGTAGTGCAGAGGACTACGCACACAGCCCTGTGGGACGCCGGTGTTCAGGGTGAAGGTTGAGGAGTTTTGATTGTTTAACCTATCGGGAACTAATGGAAATGTTGGGGAGGAAGCCCATAATCCAGTTGCAGAGGGAGGTGTTGATGTAGAGGGATAGTTTACAGGTGCTGATGGGTGAATGCTAAACTGAAAAGAAAAGAAAATGATCTCATATTGTTGTTTTACAGTAGGGAGAGGACAGAGTGTAGCAACATAGAGATGGCATACTATGTCTACCTGTTCTGGTGGAAGGTGTAGGTGGAACGCAGGGTTTGAGATGAGCCAGGACAAGCATCTTAAAGCATTTCGTGATGATGGGGGTGAGTGCTGCAGAGCGGATATCATTAAGGCTCAGCCTCCACCATAATGGAAGTGTTTTTTGGACAGCTGCTTGGGCCATTCACAGATTGAAGATGTTAGTCTGGACCTCACTCAGCTACCCATATAACCCTATCCAGCCCCAATCGGAGATGCCATCAAGGCCAGCAGAATCAATGCATCACATTTCAGTTGGGTAGACAGTGAGGGGCTGGTGGTCTGCCTTTATAGCCGCCATGAGCTTACAGCAGATTCTAAGCAGAAGGAGCTGAGTTGTTGTTGTTCATATGTGTGAAGGTACCAACATAAGAGTGCAGCAGATCTAAAGCTATTTTATTTTTAATTTTCTTAAATGTAAAACTTAGTATAAGTGGTGGAATACCACAGTTTACTGATGGAAATTTGAATGAAATGAAATGCTATAAAATAGCCCTGCATGATAAACAAAAGAATGACTTACAAATGGAACAACCCTACCTAGGTGTTTTTACTTGAAGAAATAGTATGCAAATATTGAGGTTCATATTAGTATTCCCTACTGTGACAAAGATGTTAACTTTGTCATACTACTACTATTGAAAATGTCCCTGCTTGAGCCCATCACATCAAGTGTTACATAGGGATGTCACTATATTAGGGAAGTAAAGAAAGGAGTACAATGGAGGCGTTTCAGGCAGTGGGGGAGTGGGTGAGAGAGAAACGCACAGGGATTTTAGCCTTTGTAAACGAAAGCACAAAAGCACAAAAACCTATACAACAAATTACAGGAGAGGTAACCCCAAAAAGGGTCTCCTAAATCCTCTAAAGTCACATTAACATTTAATAGTCTGCTTCTTTGGTGCGCACCAGACGTTTCATTTTAAAAGAAGGTTCGGTTTGCGTTGACACAGGCAAACCTCAAACAGACTATAAACTGTGAACAAAAGTCATCTGCACGGAAATGCTGTTCATCTATTGGTCAGACATTAGTGGGTAAGAACGCAAATCTACCGGAGCCCCCCATGGAGCATCGGCAGGTTACTTTCATGCTGCTCTTAATCTAGAGAGCATATCAACAGACGCTAGCCTGCGGCGCATATGGTTATATAATCGGACAACGTGCGTTAAAAAACATAATAACACATATAATGAGACGTTCTGCAGCAAGGAGGAGGTTTCACCGACGACAGGAGGCTCTGATCAGATTATTTTATGTATTGTTGACGGGAACTTTTTTACTTTTACACGACACTCTTCAACACTCCAGTTAAATCCATTATGACTGCATCATTCTTTTGCTTAAGATTTTGAAGACCTCCGCGGTGTTGTGACACAAAATACTACGCTTCCTATGTTTTGGTGCGGACTGCGTTCAGGGATGACCCGCTCCAGAGCTCAATAGCAAGCGGTCCGAGACCACCTCTTTTAGGCGGACCAGAGTCCGGTTGTGTAGTTCACATCAAAGGTGTCGGACTGCGTTCACACCAACCCAAACCAACCGCACCAATGGGTTTAACGCCCCAGGGTTCGATTCAACCTGGCTAAACGAGGCTGGTGTGAACGTGACCTAAGTTAATCTGAGCTTTTCTTACCCAACATTGCCTTGAGCTATCTCAGCAGATGTATTGTATCTCCTTCTCCTATGCATAGGATAGAGTTTGGTGTCATCATGACTCTGTTGTTTCCGATGTTTAGGTGGAATCCACCCAGAGTATGATCAGAATCCTGGGACTCTCCGCCACGCTGCCCAACTACCTGGACGTGGCCTCCTTCCTGCACGTCAACCCTTACATCGGCCTGTTTTTCTTCGACAGTCGCTTCAGACCCGTGCCCCTCGGACAGACCTTTGTTGGCGTCAAATCCACCAACAAGGTAAACACACGAAGAGGATGAAGTGTTTCCAAACCTCTATGACCCTGTACATTTATCATGCACAGGTGTATTAGTTCTTAATATCAATTTTAGGAACTATTTTAAGAAGGATGACTGCTACACCACACAAGTTATTCAGATATAATTTAGTTTAAAACTGCATGTGTCTGCAATTCATCAATCTCAGAGTAAAAACGGTGTAAACAGTTAAGTAATACATATTTGTTGTAATTCTGTGTCCTGTTTAGATCCAGCAGCTTCATGACATGGAGGAGGTGTGTTACAACAAAGTTCTGGAGCAGGTTAAAAACGGGCATCAGGTAAGGGCTCTTTTGCACAATTAGAACCTTACAGGAAGCGTGTGACCTAAGGAGGAGGACATCTTACATAGATCGTGTTCTTTTTCAATGTTGATACTCAAAATGAATACTTCAGGTATTCTACTTCCCTTGACTTTTTAACGAGGTGGCATTAATGTACTTCATGTCTGTCATACGTCTTCATCATTTTTCGGCTGAAATGTTAGGACTAGAAGAACCTAAAGAGGAACACTGCAATAATAACTTAAGGAGGCTTTATCTATATATGATTTAAATTACAAAGGGCTTCATACACACATCAGAAAAATGAATACATTAGAAATAAATAACATTACAAAATATAAGAAACAGACCCAACTAAAATGAAGCAAATCACAGTACAGGGACTGAGATCTATAAAAAGAAATGCCACTTTGGACAAATGTCCAAAGATTCAGAAATTCTGATTGGTTGATTGTAAGACGATTGGCGCTAAAACAACAAAGGCGGCATTGCATTTTGTTGCACAGATGGAGCAGGGAATGGATAAAAGACAGAGATTTAGGGATTGAAGCGGTCGAACAGAAGAAAAATCAGGAACAAAGAGCGATCTGAAATGTAAACAGGGCAGGGGTTTACACGTGATTAACAGGATCTTGTGATTTATTTTACAGGAAGGAATGAGAAAATAGGGTCAATGTAGTTTTTCACGTGTAGGACCTCCTGCAGTTTACATTTTCCCAAACTGTTTGGAATGAACACCTGCTATCTGAAGTCTCTGACGTCCTTATCTCCCTCAGTGTTACCCTCCCCCTTCCTTCTCCCATCCACGCTCATTCTGCTTCCACTCTGCAGCCTCAGAAGGTCTGCTGGGAGGATGAGAGTTGTGGATTCAGACTTTACCGTTTAGCTCCCATCTGCTGCAGCAGTTGAACTCCCTTTTTAGCAAGTGTTCACACACGCATACACACACTCTTTTTCTTGCATTTTTTCTTTTCTCTTGCCCATTATATCCCTCAGAGGTGCACTTAAAATGTATCTTGCTGCAGCCATGAGAATTTTGTAAACTAACCTAATTCTACTTCACCACTAACACCTTTTTTTATCCCCCTCTTGACACTCTTCAACGATCCACTCACTCATTATTAAATTGTCAAGAAGTGCCTCTGACATTTATTAGTTTCATCTGGGAGGATCTGATGGATGAAATTTCCTTTATTATTTTCCCACCACCCTCCTGGTGGGAAGCACGCTGCCAGGAAGAAGTTTAATAAGCAGAGAAGTGGCGGTTACTGCCGACAATGCTTCCACAGCGCTCAGTGTTGCTGATAAAACACCTTCAATAAATAACGCTTGCTGCAGTGGTCTCTTCGGACCCACTGTGTTGTAGCATACACACAGCCGGTTGCTGGAGGTGTGTGCAGTGTGCTTTGGTCTAATAAAAGATGTCCATACGAAGACACCAAAAACAATATCAGTAGGGTCTTTCATGGCTTTTCACACGTAATAGTAACACTTGTTTAATGCTCTTTTATCGTGATTGTTGTTACACCCTTCTCCGTTTTTTTTTATATTACCAAGTGCCCCTGAAATTGTTGAATGGAGAGCAAATGGGAGTGTCTTTAATGTCAATTATTCAATAATAATCTGCTATTTCCTATTTGTTTTGAAAGAGCAATGGTCATTTCTACTGACCAAAGCTGCCTTCACATGATTTGTTCTTTGCACATTGCAAGGTAAGGCGCAAAGCCTTGCAGTGAAAACAGCTAGTTTTTTTGTGGTTACCTCCCCTGCTTGCCTATGTTTATTGTTAAGCTGTCATCTGATTGTTTCGCGTTTCAAGGTCAATTAACTTATGAGTAGCGCTCCCTGATCTGGAAGTTAGCAATGCAAAAACAAACAAACAAAGAACAAAAAGCAGTGGGATTTTTCCATTTGATTTTAGATTGTAAAATAATATCTGTTACAAAGGTTTACAGGTGTTTTGCAGCAGGATAATATCCAGATAATAACACCACTTTTAGCATCTGCCACTTTTAAGACTTGTAAAAGCTACAGAAATTCACCAGTGGGGTATTTAATAACGTTTTTTTTATGTAAATCTCTTAATCTTGGGGTTAATCATCATAAATCATTGACTTTGAGAAAAATTGCTGACTCATATTAAGGTTTTAGCACTCATTCCTGCACCACTATGACGGTGGGTTGAGAGAGTCTACAGTTGTCTTACATGTTAGCCATCAAATGTTGAACTTGTTGTCTCAATGTTGTGTACCTCCTCATCTTCTGTCTGTGTATGCCTCAGGTGATGGTGTTTGTCCACGCCCGTAATGCCACAGTGAGGACGGGCATGGGTCTGATCGAGATGGCCAAGAACCATGGAGAAACAGGCTTCTTCCAGCCAAACCAGAGTGCAGACTACGGCCAGTGTGAGAAACAGGTAAAGGAGCTCAATGTCTTTTTAAGAGCATCATTTAAAGCTTTCAGCTTATTTTCATCTGAATTCCCTCACAGGGAAAGCGGTAGCATTGCCAGGTTTTGATTGGTCTTTTTGGTTTTCAGGATAGTCACATTAGCCTTTTCTAATCCCAAAAGCTAAATTACTGTTGTAAAAGCTTGTCAGAGTTGATGGTGTTTAATGTGTGTACAAAAAGTACAAGATTTCACAAACAATATTAATTAATATAGCATTATCTGTTTATTTCAATGCAATAGCCTTGTCAAGTGAATCTGTTGAATCCACTTAAGTGAACTTTGTTCCACAAATGTGTACATCTGCATTATCAAAGCGCCTTGACAGTGCTGACCTGATGCTGCCATGCTCTATTTCTCACTAACTACTGTGTCAGAGGTTAGCTTGCAAGCTACACCAGTTTGACAGTTAGACCAAACATTATATAACTAAGTCAACCAGCTCTCAATCTCAGATGTTTAGGGCCTGAGCAATGAAAAAGTCGGAGCAGAGGAACTGGGTTTGCAATGGTTAGCAAACGTGAAAACGATTTTTGAGAGGGTTGGGGTTGGGCGGGGCAAATTCAGAAGCTGCGCCCACAAGGTGAAATGATTGTCGTATAATCATATGAAAGGCAGCAGAACACTCAGCAGAGAGTTCATGTGTCATAAATAATGTTTTGCCCCGCCCCCTACTCTTTAGCTCCGCTCCTTACTCACAGAACTCATGCACTTACACTCGCGGGAGGTATCATTCACTAGGAAGAGCGTAAACCGGACAAACATTGGAGTGGAAGGTCCGTTCAAAGCTTTAATTTGAAGAAATGCAGGTAGATTTTGCTGTGCTGCTTTTTTGCACTTTGGAATTCCTCCGTGAGGTCCCACATAATATACAGAACCTCGACACACCAACAGAAACAGAGGAACAGTCACGGATAAAGATTGTCTGGGACAAACACGCATTTACACTGAGTAACACCAGTAATAACACCAGTACTACACTGGTGACACCAAAGAGAACAAGAAGAGAGAAAGCAACTCATCGTTACTGTCAACACAGTTTTGGTGCTACATTACATTAGTGGGCAGGCATGAGAGCAGGACACCCTGTGTGTGTGCGTGTGTGTAATTAATGGTCTCTCTGCTGTGAGAGTACACAGAGGTGGAGCTACATTCTCCCTCAGAGGACGGCCAGTCAGACTCCGACTCTCGCATTTAAATCTCATGCAACAGAAGGCAGAGTGATAAATTTAGTAACCTTTTCCTTCATTCCCTGGGGCTGAGCCAAGATTGATGTGCCTGTAATCTCTCCTCTATTTAAATGGGATATGTATACAAATCAGATCACTTTTCATGCTTTCTAAAACTGGAAATGGGAGACAAGAGATTATGCTGGGTGACTAAAAATGGGGCTCTATGGCCTGGTTGGTCTTTGAAACAGTACTTTAAAAGCTTTTTCTGGAAGTGTTCCCGCAGTATAAGTACATGAATGAAGCGTGTTGTGTTTGCACTAACTGTACATTAATTCACTCATGGCCCTTCTGCCTGTTTCCCAACATAATGAGTATTATCCACTCCATTAGTCCAGCTCTGAGTGTGTGTCAGTGGGGCCTGCTCTGTGAAGGAAGAGGCTCAGGTTGATTCCACTCTAAGCCCACACAGAGATAATGCACTGCTTATTTGCACCCTGGAAATTGCCCCACATTAATATTTATAGGTGTTTTTTAATCTCCAATATGCATATGCAGTGAAATAAAGCACCGCTAAGGTCAGCCATATAATTTAGCGTTTATTTATCCAGCTTTGAAAGTCAGAAGTGATTCCACCATATTTTTCTCTCCTAATGTTATTTAATTGGCTTAGTCCCAGGGGCTTGGAGAGGCTGTCAATCAAGCTTAGATATCTTAATGCACACACTCTAATCAATTCTTGTTAAATACAGTTTTTGGGGAGCGAACGATGATAAAGTGCTGTTGATGTTGAACACTTTCCATGAGAGCCTTTTAAACAGCAGCCCCGAACTCCTGCCTTTTGATAAGTGGAAGAGCAAGTATTCAGAGCCTTTACTAAAGCAAAAGTATAAATACTACAATGTAAAAACACAAGTAAGAATCCTGCTTTTATAATGTACTTACCAAACGTATTATCAGTAAGTATGAAGATGAAAGTATTAATTGCAGAACAAATAATTAAGAGAGAAGCAAATATTCACGCTTGATAAATATACAAGGATTTTAAACATAAAAATAAGGTTAACATTAATTTTCAACTCTCTCATTGTCTTATAATAATTTTGGATAGTTTAGACTACATCAAAACGTATTATTTAACAGCTCTTCAAATTTTTTCTGTGTAATAGTCAATATATAGTATATATAAAGTAACCAGGGTTTTTTTCCAAACCGCCTAACAGGCGCCAAATTACTGCCGGCGTGCGCCCTCATACCAAAATGCAGATTTTCCCCGTTATTTCTGTCCCTCATCAACTGTATAATTACTCCAAAATATAAAAATCATGTCAAATAGAGCAGCAGATGGCAGAGACAGGTTTGTTTTTACAGAGCTCGGACATTGCATTGTTGTTCAAGGTTTCAAGGTTTTATTGGTCATATGCACAGCTTATACAACGTATATGTTGGCAATGAAGATCTTATATCCCATGCTCCTCCAACAACTCAACATACATGGTGCAAAAGATAAATAAAATAGTGCAAAAGAGAGAAGAATATTTACAATAACAACAGTAAAGATTTGAGGATGTGAAATATATACATATGTGGAATACATTGAGAGTATTTAAATACTTTACTCTGTTGAATGAGGAGGTATGGGCAGATGCATATATTATGTATAGCAGATGTATATGGCAGATATGTGTAATATATAGATATGTGTACTATAAACAGATATGTATGGCAGATGTGTATAATATATATATATATATATATATGTATGTGTGTACTATAAACAGATGTGAGTAGACATTCACACAGCTCAGAAGTTCAGCAGTCTTATAGCCTGTGGTATAAATGTTTACGTCCACAGCGCCATATTGTATATCCGCGTTGTGTTCTTTTTAGAATTGATATATCTTACATACAACGTCAGCGCCTTTATACTATATTTTTCTAGAAAAAACCCTGGTAACTAAAGCTGTAAAACAGATGTAGTAAAGTAAAATGTGCATTTTATCCCTTAGAAATGTACATTACTCTGACAGTGCCCCTCATGCTTGTGTTGTAATAGCCTTCGTGTAAAACATCCATATAAACTGCCTGAAGTATTGGTAGTGAGCACATGGCCTTATTTAGGTGCGGGACAGAACTGCAACCGTTAGTTCCAACCAACAGTTACTCAGTAAAGTCCACTTATACAGTGGTATGCAAAAGTTTGGGCACCCCTTAGGAAAACCACTGCATCAGTTTGTCACTTGCTGAGCTTTTGAAGCAGCAACTTCATTTTAACATATGTTATACCTTATGGTAACAGAAACATCTCAGTAGTGAAATAACTTTTATTGGTCAAACAGAAACATGTTTATGTGCATTCAAACAAAAATAGGCATGTGCATAAATTTGGGCACCCCTAAGAAATAATTCCATTAATATTTAGTATTGCCTCCTTTTGCTGCAATAACGGCCTGTAGACGCCTCCTGTAGCCACAGACAAGTCCCTTAAGCCTGGCAGGTGGTATTTTGGCCCATTCTTCCACACAAAACGTCTCCAGTTCAGTCAGGTTTCTTGGCCTCCGTGCATGGACAGCCTTCTTCAAATAAATCCATACATTTTCAATGATGTTAAGGTCTGGGGACTGGGATGGCCATTCCAGAACATTGTACCTGTGCTTCTGCATGAATTCCTTGGTGGATTTTGATCGGTGCTTAGGATCATTGTCCTGCTGAAAAATCCAACCCCGGCGTAGCTTCAACTTTGTGACTGACTCTAGAACATTCTTGTCAAGAATCTCCTGGTACTGTAAGGAATTCATGTGGCCCTCAACTTTAACAAGTTTTCCAGTACCTGTGCTAGCCACACAGCCCCATAACATGATAGATCCTCCACCAAATTTTACAGTGGGCAACAAGTTCTTTTCAAACAAATGTTGTTGCTGTGATCTTCTATTATAAAGGAAAAGCAAATTGTCATGAAATCTCAGAGGGGTGCCCAAACTTTTGCATACCACTGTAAATGACAATTCTATCTTGTCATATCTGTCTTATTATAATTATCCATTATCAAGAGGCCCTGCTCATCAAAGAGGTTGATTTTGCAAACTTAATAAGGAAATGATGTTTAAATGTCGATATATTTAAAAGGACATTCACAGTAATGTAGTTTTTATTACTTAAAAAATGAACCAGTAGCATCTTACACTGCTTCTCTCGGGGGGAATAATAGTCTTAGTGTTGAAATGCACAATTTATTTTACATTATTTGCCTCATGCTTGACAATTTTCAGGTTCAAGGAGGCACATTTTTCATTATAAAAAAGTAAATATGGCCACCAGCTACTATTTTCAGTATATAGATTAACCTGCCAAGTCTTTTCACAGTCAACCATTTGCCAAATAAAACCAAATGACACAAAGGTATTCCGTTTACTATGACCAACCATAAGACAAATAAATCAGCAGTGAAAAGTTGGACTAGTGATCTGATGTCCTGACTCAGCTGATGTGGACTGTGTAATGCCATTGGACATGTGCGATACTCTTCCTCTCCTGCTATCTTAGTGTGACCGTTTAAACTGGTTACTATACTTAGAGCCGATTAAGATTGGTTGAAGACTGAGAAACATCCACAGAGTTTTCTCCCCTACAGCCGGCAGAATGGTAATGTGTGCAGCCGGCCCTTTCTCCAGCGCTGACACAGCTCTGTGCAGAGCGCCCTGGCTATCGGAGACTAGTCAGCTAGTGAATAGCGACATCAGGAGTTAATTGAATTCAGTTGCCGATAGATTTTCTGTCCGATCAGTCAACGTGTTTCATCTCAGCTGGCAAACAATTCAGCCGATCACCGATTGTTGTGATGTAGGGGTGGGCGATATACTGGTATGATAGTAAAAACCGGTATTGTGCTGCGCCATGATGTGAATTTTGAGATATCGTTGATACCGCGGTATTCATAAATTGGCGTTCATATTGGGTCGCATTTTCGAACATTCTTTGTCTTCTGAAGTATATTCAAACGGGCTTCGGAAGATTAACCTAACAACAGATCTCCGATGGATTAATGAATGCCTGGACGTGTTCCTAAACAGCCTGTCTGTTCCTAAAACAGCTGTGCACAGAGTTCTCGTGCACCTAATTTCCATACTATAACGCTCCACGAGCTCCTTATAAGGGCATGCAAGACGTGTGAACAATCCAGACTCCACAGGCAACGCGAAAGCAACTTTAAACGATCAAAATCAAGACATTATTTTAGGACATCACGATGTCTAGTAGAATCATGAATGTAGATGTGAAACTGAATTTTTTTTGTCCGCGATAAGCATAAAAGCGTGTTTAGAACAAAGTTTTGGAAATATTTTCCCCCGTGACTGATTTCGTAACTTCTAGCAAGCAGGGGCTGGCTTGAGCGGAATGGTTTTTCAGTGAGACGCACAACGATAACTGCATATGCAGTGAATGATATTAGCCTACTGTAATTATGCCCATTATTTGATTTAAGTAATACAATACAACAGAAGGTAAGCAACAAATAAAGGCCTGGTACATATACAAGCCTGCCCCAAATAAAGGCCAGTGCGATGTGCAGCCTAAGTAAATAAAAGCACTCGGCCACAATTTGAGGATTTACAGTGTAGACCTATTTTTATGAGCGGACGTTGCAAGCATTTTTTGCTGCGCGGAAGTAGTGCTAGCAATAGTGGATCCAAAACAAGAAGAAGAAGAAGACATTGAAGAAAAAGAAGACATTGAAAATTAAAGATGAGTCAACAGGCAGAAAAGAATACCCAGGTGCAGGATGACGAATTGGTGGAAAAGAAAGGGGGCACCTCTGTCGTGTGGAACTGGTTCGGTTTTAAGATCTCCGACCTCGAACAAAAAAATATCTTATGTAAATTGTGTCGCCGTGCTGTTTTAGCGAAAGGTGGAAACCCCACCAATTTATTAAATCACCTTAAAACGATGCATGTACGAGAATATGCAGATTGCATCAAAATTCGAGAAGCAATCAGCCCAGGAGCTCGACCAAAGACAAGCCAGACTTCCACTCAATCGCTTCAGCCATCACTACAAACCTCATTCGCTGCCGGTACTCGCTATGAGCGGACAAGCAAGAAATGGAGAGACATCACGGAGGCTATAACCCATCACATTGCGAAGGACATGGTACCCATCCAAACTGTGGAGAAAGTGGGTTTCAAAAAGTTACTTCAAACTCTGGACCCAAGGTACGAGATCCCGAGCCGCAAGTACTTCAGCCAGAAATGCCTGCCTCAACTGTACTTGGAATGTCGGGAGAGAGTTTACGGCGAAGTAAGCCAAGTCGATTTATGATGTTAAAATACATATTTTGCCTCAACTCAGTGGTGGGCCGTCAGGGCCAGCAAGGCCTTCTCTGCTGGCCTAAACATCATCAGAATATAAATTAAACTTTGATATATTTTTTCCACAAATACGTATTAAATTATTCCCCATAGTCTATTCTCTTCATTTTATAGCGTTCGTCTTGGCTGCGCTGCTTCCAGCCTCAGAACGAGATTTGGAGGGCTGGCCTTTATGTTAGAGCTTTTATCCAATCATATTTCAGCCATAATGTGTTGCTAGGGTCAAAGAAGTCTGCCCGTAGGCCTTCAGAATCAACAGTGCGGGCGGCTGTAAGCTTAAAGTGAACGCAAACAAAACTGTGGCGTTAACCAATCAGATTTCGAGGTGGCGACAACGGGCCAGCTAGCAGGCGTACGCTAACGTTAGCACGTGCACATCTTCTGATTGGATACGCACTATTGCGAGGCAGAGCTAGGCAGTAGGCAGAGCCATACAGTCTATGGGCAAAGCTAGCAAACAGAACTAGAACTTGAGCGAGCTAATTTGTGTAGATTTCTACAAGCTATTTTTTTCAACCCACAATGGCTGAAGGAGGAGAAGAGATCAATTTGGTCGAAGATATAATTACAACGCCATTTTCAAAACAAACTTTTCAAGTAAAGCTACACATCTTGAAAAGGTGAACGACCAACTCCAACGCTAGCGAGCCTAGCACAGCAGGGAAACTACGAGCGGTACCCCTGGCTCACAGCCTCCGAGAGGCACTGCAAATTGTACTGCCGGGAATGCCTGGTATTTGCAACTGATCGATTTGGTGTTTGGAGCTACACTAAATTTGCAAACTTGAGTTGTCTAACCAAGGCAGCAACGAGACACCAAAGCACAGCTGGGCACTTGGAAGCACTGGTGCTTTTGAAAACCTTTGGGGACACCCGAGTGGATCTACAGCTCAACGAACAAGTGTGCAGGGAAACGGGGCTCCACAACGAAAGGGTGAACAAAAATAGGGAAATATTGAAAGACTGGTTGATTGTGTCCTGTTTTTGGGTAAACAGGAACTTTCATTTAGGGGACACGATGAAAGCGCCGAGTCCAGAAACAGGAAACTACGTGGAGCTTCTTTCTTTTCTTGCTGAGAACAACACAGATTTGCATTACCACCTGTACACAAACAACATGTTTACTGGGACGTCAGGCAAAATACAAAACGACCTGATTTATGCTATTGCTGAAGTGATGGGAGAAGAGATCAAAATGAAGATTAAAAAAGCACCCTTTGTCGCTGTTATGGTGGACGAGACGTCAGATGTGGGTAATGTAGCACAGCTGGCACTTGTTCTGCGTTATGTGACGGACACAGGTGTCAAGGAGCGGTTTGTCAGATAATCTGATTAATTAAGTTAACTGTAAATGCTGATGTATTGATTATAAAAGCTTCGGAAATATTAATATAACTCTGTTGTACTTGACTATGTTAAGGTGATGCAACGCCCGGTTATACTGCGTTTCTGTCTAAATGTATAGTTTCTAGAGCCATGGCGTCATAATGATGGCATTAAGAGGTGGAATAATTCAGGTAGGACTGTGTAGGACATCACTGAAGGCCTAGGTGTGAAATGCACGGCCCGCCACTGCCTCAACTAATGTCATTTAACTAAGAAGGGCTATTCAAATGTGATTCAGATTTTTCCCCCTCATATATCGTGATATAATATCGATATCGTCTGGACAGTGAAAAAAAAGGTATTGTTCAATTATTGTATCAATAATAGATTTTGCTGAACAAGATTCAGTGCACACAACTGGATACGTATAGGATAGCGTTGGATTGATCCTACGAACAAGTTTGTCTGATAGCAGGACTGCGCATGGGAGGAAAAATATAATACTGACCTGGATCCATGGATTTACTTTCTTTTTTTGTCTCATTTTGACTGTAAATAATAATGTAATGTAGCAGAAAGGTGTGTATAAGGTGTTCTTTTTAGGTCAGAAATGACTAGAGGTAGAATAAAGAGCCAAAGCTGTAGATATTTATCAGAATACAGATAGAATTGCTGCCGAAATGTTTATGCTCTCTTAATATAGAGAAGTAGCTAAATAGGTGTGAGGGTGTAAAGCATATCATATTACCCTCATTTTTGTGCAGAGAACCTCTGCCAAAAACTCTCCCCAGAGACCACTGTGTCCATGTGGCCGTTTGACTTTCATTTGCTCCAACTCTGACAATCCAGCCTCTGCCATCCTCTCCCCTTTTCTCTCCCCTCTCGCTCCCTTTTTTAATATCAGTTCTCGGGGAGATGAGCCCACGTGACTGGTTCCTGAGGAGACTCTGCTGTGGAGGTTAAGAGACACCTTGTGGTCCCACGAGTCCATTACACATGATATAACAGAGCTCTCAGAAGTTATGGAGGACTGTCGAGTTAAGCATGGACTTCCAGTTTTAATGGTGGGCGTCATGGCATGTGGTATGAAAGATTTGTCTGTTGAGATAGGGAAGCATCTTCCTGAAGAAGGAGTGTTACATTAGTGCTGATGCACTTTAAAGGTAGAAACAGACAGTACAGATGTACTGACGTGCCTTTACTTTTCCTTCTCTTTAAACTCTCCATCTCTGTGGTCTTTAGATGTGCAGCTTTCATGTCACTTTGTTTGACAACATGCACCGATGCAGACACGGTGAGTGGCAAACCTCCAGGGACTCCGCAGCAGCACCAGAGCAGGCTCATTAATGTCTGCGTACGCTTTCATTGGAGCTATTTTTACAAGTCTAGTCCACCGCCAGTCCTTTCATTGTGGCAGATCCGTGACAACCTGTCAGTGTGCCAAACCAGCTCCCCACCACACTGATCTACAACAATGAGCTGCAACTCAAAGGCTGCGGGAAAACAGGAGTGAGACAGAGGAGTGACAAACACACATATCATAAAGATGGCTGCCTTAAATAGAAAACTTTATGAAATATTGGGACAGTGTGTAGAAAACCAAGTACCTCTCCATCCAGTCCGACTCTTCTTTATTCCAGCCTATCAGCATTCTCATAGTCGTGTGTTCTAGAATTGCAGCGCACGTTTAGCCAAATGCTAATTTGAGTGTTGTTCGGCTGTAGCACCCCCTCCCCTGTGTTCAAGGGCAACAAACACATCAGAGACATTGTTGAGGATATATCTTGTGTGCTTTACAGACAAGATTGCGTTCCATTTCTAATCAATGTAGTTCTTTGTAGCTTTACTCAAAGAAGCCATATTCTCCTTTTTGGGGTTTTCCCTTTCCTGTAGTGTGTTGTATAGGTTTGTGTGCATATAAATGGTCTGCAAAGGCTAAAATCCTCTTCTCTCCGGCACACTCCCCCCTTGCCTGAAACGCCTCCATAGGACTCCACTTCTGTAACATAATGACATCACTAAGTAACATGTGCACTTCTATTGGTTAGAGCCCAACACATTGTCGGTGATAGGCTAAGGGGCGGGACACTTTCGACACATCTCCAAGCGGTTGACCAATTACAACAGAGCCGGCCAGCTAACCAATCAGAGCAGACTGGGCTCTGGTTTCAGACAGAGGGTGAAAAGAGGTGCTGCAGCACAGGCAGTATGAGAAAAATAAAGAGCTCTTTGAACATTAAAGCATGGACACATGGAACAACATGTAAATATGAACCAGAGTGCATACAAGGGCCCCTTTTAAACAGTTCTGTACATGGCACATCATCTTGTCATTCTCTGTCATTTCTACATATCTGTGTAGAAACTCAAAGCATCCCATCTACTGTCACAGACCTCCTGGGAGAAGTGACAATAAAAAAAATCAATTCTCTAAATAGTAATTTAATACAATTATCAGTAAACATAAGCATTTAGAGATAATAACAATTTCACGCTTCAGAGATGCAAGCGTAATAGAGCTGCCACACAGATGGCAGAGCGGCACATCTGCAGACACTTCCTGTGGACACTATGACTTCATTCAGAGATCAGAATGTGGAGCAGCAATGTCTCTGGACACTGAGGTTAGGGGAGAGTTGAGGCTCCTGTTAAGTTGCTAACCATCCAAATAACCTTTTTTCACATCACCATAAGGCTGCTTTTATTGGACTAAAGTTGTGTAAAACTAAACTGAAAGATGTGAATGCCATCACCTCAGTGAAGCTGTTTTTAGATTCACAACAACATTAAAGCCCGGGCTCTGCTGCCTCTTGTTTGTCTTGTATTTTCGTGTTTTATAAGCTCACAGCAGGTCCAGTCCACTTTAATATGGTAGAAATCAATAACTATATATCGCTTACAAAACTACATCACAAAGTACTTTACAGTAGGGGAGAACAGACATAGAATGTATAGAAACAGAAATATAATGCCATCATTAATGAAATATAAGATTAAAAGATAAATATATGCCTGATAAAATAAGTTAACAGATACCATTATTAGGTTTTACTTATCTAATAAGTACTTAGTAGTACGTTTTGTTATTATATTTAGAAAAATAGTCTGTTTTAATAGTAATACATTTTATTTTAGGCGCCTTTCATGGCACCCAAGGACACCGTACAATTTGTTAAATATAAAGAGGCAACAGAACATGATAAAAACACAAATAGGAAATCATGGAAGGGACAATCAAAGTGTACACAAATGATGGGGACAGGTTATCCAGGAGGAACAGATGATGGGGAGCACTACAGTGAGTAGGCTCCAACTCTCTCATATATCCTAATGATTCCTCCTAACTCAGGGGCCTTTTTTATTTGAAGGGGCCCTTGTATGCTCATTTTGAAGTTCATAATGATCTTTTTTGCTATTACTGGGACATGTCTCCATGCTTTAATGTTCAAAAAGCTCTTTATTTTTCTCATACTGCCTGTGCTGCAGCACCTCTTTTCACCCTCCGTCTGAAACCAGAGCCCAGTCTGCTCTGATTGGTTAGCTGGCCGGCTCTGTTGTAATTGGTCAACCACTTAAAGATGTCCCGCCACTTCACATACATTGCGTACAGCTCCAAAAACAAATTAAGAGACCATTGCAGCACTATCAGTTTCCCCCGGTTTTACTATTTATAGATTTGTCTTTGAGTTAAATACATTTGTTTTGGTTTTTATTGTATTCTATAAACTACTACCATCTCTCTGTGTTGGAATCAACAGACGCTGGGGAATACAGGGGATTTGAGCCTTTGCAGACCATTTACATGCACAAAAACCTATAGAACAAACTACAGGAAAGGGAAAACCCCTAAGAGGATAATGTGGCCTCTTTGAACTTAGACTTCAGACACACACCATTTTCTGTTGCAGATCTAGAGCCTTTACTCTAAATCTCTTATCTATGTGATGCCAGCATCATTCAAGGATTGAACTGTTTCCTATTTCAGATAGCAAAATGTATAATGCACAAATACAGCAGCAGGGAAAACGTTCTTGTGTATTTCATTGCTTGTGAGATGTGTAAAATGCAGAATTTATTCCAAACCAGAGAATCTACAAATAACTTAATCTACTACATCCTGAGAAAACACGTCATACCACTTAATAGTGACAAATTGTAAAACATAATGATGTAAAATGTGCCGCTGTGGAGTAAAAATCCACCGTAGATGTAGCTGAAGCAGAATGAGATGCAGGCAGATGGTGATGGAGAAGTGGAGCAGAGTGGATGTGAGTGGAAAGTTATCCTCCCACTCCATCCAGCGCTAACAGCCAGCTCCTCTGAGCACCAAACATTATGACTATCAAGGGTCACTAATTGAAATCAACAATTAGCCATCCAGCCTCAATTCAACACCAAATGAGGAGCTGTGGTGCTCATGACAGTCCGTGTGGACGGACACCTATCTGCAGCTCTTCACCACAGAGCTGGGGTGTCATTAGCCTCGTTTTTGGTGTGATTTTACACTTCTGAGCTTTGTCATTTGTTGCATTTTAATACTAATGCTTCCACATTTCTGCTAATGCCTTTGTGTTTATTGTAATTCAAAGTAAAAGGGATATACAGGTGTGTCAGTAATGTTAACCCTCCTGTTGTGTTTGTTTTCCCGTTCAAATTTGCCCGGTCTTTTTGAACATTAGCACTAAAAACATGAATCATCAGTACATTTTATTTAAACGATGTCTCAAATTACTGGTTGACATGAATATCTGCAGTGAATGAGCAAATAATGCACGCTGAAAATGAACATGGTTGTTTAGTGGCTTTGTACTATTTGATCGATGAATACACTCTAGAGTCACCCATTCATTTCCTATGGTGGTCATTTTTGACTGGGAACATTATGGGTGTTACAAACTTTCTATGAAAGTGGTGATCAGCAATTTATATGTCACTGATTCTTCAGATAAGGGACAAAGCAAGTGTTAGTTGTTTTTTTCAATACATCACTAATTTACAATGAATATTCTTATAGACAAAGGTAAAGGCCATCACACCATGTAACGGAACATTTATTCACTTTATAAATTAATTTTGTCATCAGACACCAAAATTCATACTGTTTCAGTTAAATGAATTCCACAACAGTTCTTAGTTTTAATAATGGTCATAATAAACACAGATGCAAAATAAGATTTTGTTCTGATTTTGCGCTGTTTTAAAAAAAAACAAATTCCTTAATTTTATACATTTGTTTTTAAAATTAAGTGTATATATAAAATAAGGGTATCAAATTCCCACTGTGGAGCGTATCATAAGGCCTTTAAGCAATCACATTTACATTAAAAACAGTATTTATGATTGATAAAAGTAGTAAGTCGGTCAGATTTGACCCAGACTGAAAAAACTGTATCTGTGTAACTGTAACTGTGTTGACTTTAAATAAATGTATTATGTCAACAAATACCACAATGTATTAGGTAAGGGTTTTTACAGTAGCTACAGTGTAGTTATGGCAATGGAAATCTTGTGTCCTGAGCTCCAACAATGCAACATATTATAATAGGACATAGAAAATAAAATAAAAATAGTGCAAAATGAAACAGAGGACAGATTTTAATCAAATAGTGCAGGTTATGTTGCTAGACCGGTCTGTATGTAGTGCAGATGAAGTATATGCATGTCAGAATAATATATATAATAAGCTGAATGATGCAGAGAATGTTGAAAGTGACCAAGTATATGCAGGATTCTATGTACATGTAAACAGAATGAAATATACAACAGAATGTAAGATTAGAGATTAATACTGTACAGTGAAGTCCAATTAAATACTGTTTGTTCTACTAATAACTATCAAGAAAACATATTAGAAAAGCAATCATATTACGTTGAACCTAATGCTTTTTATTTAGACGTAATATAATTGCTTTCAACTAACCTAATACAGTTATCTGAAATCTGTTGAGAAACACATTTATTTAAAGTCAACATTTCAAATTAGCTATTCTCCGTCTGCTTAGGACATTTATGACCTTTGTGGTTTGTTGCATTGTAGTACTGATGAGTCCACATTTCTGGGGATGCCTTTGTGTTTCCTTTTCCTCAAAGTATCAGGGATCTACAAGCGCTCAAATGAAATTGTCCTTAATGCTACACCAGCTCGTTATTCCCAGTCTACTCAGTGGAGCTTAGCGAAGGTTTGCCAACCTGTATAATGGTTTATCTGGGCTGTGGGGTTGGCTGATGTTTGCACAGGCCCAGGAGTGACAGATGGAGAGTGGGGCTGGCAGCTGGCTGTCTGCGGACACACACAGCTCTGCAGCAGGAGCACAGCGAGTGGCAGGGCCTAATGGGACCTGATCAGGAGCTTAGGTCACTGCCATCTCAAATACAGCCATGGCATTGGCAGACATCAGCGCTAACTCACCTTAGATTAGAGGCTGGAGGTATGGCGGTAACACACTGTGACACCTCAAAGCAAAGCCTCAGCCAGAGCATTTCAATTACCCACCTTCCCCTGCTCCGGTGGATCTCCACAGCACAGTGCACAGCCTGCCCTGAGGTCTCCCAGGACACTGTGACCTGGCTTCAGGACGTTTATGGCTTTACACATCATATTAAGATATCGCTTCTATTGTCTCCTTCTTATGGGATTGTCATTACTGCACAAAACACGGACATAAAAGGTTAGCAGCTTAACAAAGAATCGCCACAAAACAGTTGCATAGATGAATAGGACAAATGGTTGCTTTTCTATGAAAGGTAAAACAATGAACTAGCACACACAGTCTTAGAAAAGGGAGCAGAGCGAAGAGTCTTGTTTATAGGTGCGATAAACCACCAGCAATATGCATCGAGATATACAAGTCATCAGTAGTTGATCCATAGTTTCTCTTAGGCCTTTATTCTACCTTAGCCATCTGCATGTTTGTGCCTCTAGAGGCTTTCAAATATTTCTATGCAGAGGGAGATTGTAATGTAATTGATGAGCCTCAGTGCAGCTTTAATAGTGGTGCAGTGATGACGTTTTTTTGTAGGCTGAACCGGAAGTTAGTAACACAATGGCGCTCTCATGGATTTTTCCTTTGGATTTTGGAATATTGCAGAAACAAACCCTTATGATACTCACACATGTTTTGTTCATTGTGATAAACTACACATATTGACATCACTGTGAGGAGTTTTGAAGTGAAATGCATTTGCCAGAAGTAAAAATGTAAACTAACTCACTGCTAAGCTAACGGTGGCTAATGGATGGATGGTTCATTAGTCTAATTTAGTCACTTGTTAGCGACTGCCGTTTTTATGACACTAAAATCTTCAGATATTTACCAGTGGGATATTTACTGACTTATTATATGTCATAGAACAACATGTCAATTTCAGGCAACAGGTTCAAAAGAACATTAACTTCATGACATTTTAAACAATGTTGTCTCCTATGCACTGCTAGAATCATTATGGTGTGTGTGTGTGTGTGTGTGTGTGTGTGTGTGTGTGTGTGTGTGTGTGTGTGTGTGTGTGTGTGTGTGTGTGTGTGTGTGTGTGTGTGTGTGTGTGTGTGTGTGTGTGTGTGTGTGTGTGTGTGTGTGTGTGTGTGTGTGTGTGTGTGTGTGTGTGTGTGTGTGTGTGTGTGAGGCAGACAGCTGCTGGCAGTAATGTGCTTTCTGTTGTGTTCAGAGTGTTACTGAGAGCGCTGGGCTTTGACCTCTATTTAGATGCCCAGAGAGAGAGATAACGTCCTGTGATGAGGACCACCCTCAGGCCAGGCCGGGTCATAGCCCGCTGTCAGTCATCACACACACCTCCCTCTCTATACTGTGTGTGTGCTGTGTGCTGTGTGCTGTGTGCTGTGTGCTGTCTCTGAGCTGCAGATAATCTTAGTCAACACCTGTGGATTTCTTCACCGTGAACACTTATTGTTTGTATGCGGTCCATTCAAACAGCATCTTGGATATTGGCATTTTTTCTACCCAGCACAAAACACCCCGTGCTAGGTAGTATTTCCTCGCATTCCTTTAAGCCATTAAGCCATTCCATTTATTACCTTTTTTTAAATGAATCTCTCTTACCACCAGCAGTAGCTCAGTAGCTAACCTGATGATCGCTGGTTCGAGTCCAAGTATGGGCAAAAAAAAAAACACTTGGTCTGGTAGATGTTAAGATGCCAGTTCCTCCCTTCCGAGGTGTCTTTGAGTCAATGTATTTTATAAAATATGTTTAACTTTTGCAAGAAATATTACCAATAAGGTTTTATTACATATTATTGCTAACATAAGCTACGTTAGCAGACGCTACAAGCTTGTAAATTAGCATTGTATGGCTAACTCGTTACCAAACGCTAATACACATGCTACATACTCGTCCCATAACACCGACATACAAAACGTTTACATTCTAAACTCAATCATATTTAATCATACGCCCAAGACACACTAAACATTCATAGTAGGAGCATGGATGTATAAACTGAACAGCAGCACTGGACACCATGTTGAAATTGACCACAGCGTAGATGTTACGCTACGTTCTGAACTCATTAATCATACCCTCATGGTTCTGCACTGATGTTATTCGCTAAAATTACGGAGAAATCTCATTGGCTACAAACAGCACCCTGTTGTTAAAAAATCCATTTGTGAATCTAGCAGGGGTTAGGGGGTCCCAAAGTGCATCAATTATGACACAGCCCCGGAAAAATTAAGAGAAAAATTAATTATTTAATTGTATTCTATAAACTACTGACAACATTTCTCTGTGTTGGAATTCAACAGACTCTGGAATGGCTGCCATACATGTAGAGATAACGAAACATTTGGAGTGGTCTCTCAATTTTTTCCGGAGCTGTAGATATGTAACGACATCAAATATTTCAAATGTGTTTCATTACGTTACATTTTTTCATCATGAAACATATTTAAAATATTTTATATTAATACATATATATACATTTACGTATAAAAATACATATTTTTGTGGATTTATAATAAAACAAATTAAAACAAGAACAATTTGTGTGTGGATCAGAAATACATTTGGGAACTTAATTTTAATACACGTGGATTTTGTCTAACATTTATATAAATCTATAAATATTTGTGTGTGCTTTGCAAATTATTTTTCTAGGTAGAGACATTTGTATATAAATCATGAGTTATATTTGTGAATTTAGTGTTCATTCATTTTTTTGAATCTGCCCCATCTGAACCCCCTTCGCTCTGACATGAGTTGTGTGTGCATTTGGGGCTGATGTGTATACAACCTGTATGTGCCTGTGTTTATTAGTACTGTATACAAACGGAGTCTTAACCAAATATCTTCTATTGAAATTTAAAAAAGGAAAATGTCTTCTTTTTCTTTCAGATCCAGCGCTCCAGAAACAAGCAGATGAAGGAGATGTTCCCAGAAGGCTTTGGGATCCATCATGCCGGCATGCTGCGCTCTGACCGCAGCATGATGGAGAGCATGTTCTCCAAAGGCCACCTGAAGGTGCTGGTGTGTACTGCCACTCTGGCCTGGGGAGTCAACCTGCCGGCACATGCAGTCATCATCAAGGTCCTATTCTTTCATTTACTTCCGCTCTCCCTCTTCAGTTTAAGTCTCTTTGTTGGTGTCTGCCTGTCCTTCTTTCTTGTTTGTATTTTCTGTATTCGGCTGCCGATTGCTCTCAGCCTTCAGGGACCAAACTTCTTTCTGGCCATTGCATTTATTTGTTTTGTATTAGAGAGCACTGGAGCAACATATACAGTGGGGCAAGAGAGAGAAATTTACCTATCTGAAAACCTACCTCACTGGTGCAGCTGCAAAGGCAGTAGCAGGACTGGTGTTAACAGATGTAAATTATGACAGCGCAATCACTTTACTGCAAAGCAGATTTGGAAGGAAAGATCTGGTGATCAGTGCTCACATGTCAAAGCTACTAAATCTAAACCCTGTAAAGAAATGATGTGAATGCATTAAGGCGGCTATATGATGAATGTGAAATTCAGATTAGGAGCTTGGAGTCACTGGGTGTAGTGTCAGAAACCTACGGAAGCCTACTATGCCCAATCTTACTGCAGATGATTCCAGACGACATAGCTCTTGAATATAGTCGTCAGAGGGGAGTGGATGATGAATGGAAGGTTGCTGAAATAGTCACATTCCTACGGAAGGAGGTTCAGAGCAGGGAAAGAGCACTGCAAATGACAAATTCATACAGAAGAGAACATAAAGCAGAAAACAAGCCATGGAAGCAGTCACGTTCATTCAATGAAGTGAAAATGAAAGGACCTAGCATGCAATCTGCTGCTGCACTGCACACAGCCAGAAGACTGGTGCCCTTGAGCAAGGCACCGGACACCTCCAATCCCCCCTCCCCATTGCTCCCCGGGCGCTGCACGATAGCTGCCCACTGCTCCTAGTACTAGGATGGGTTAAATGCAGAGGAACAATTTCACTGTGTGTGCTCTGCTGTGTGCATGTATGTGACAAATAAAGAGGGTTTCATCCTCCGATTCTATCTATCTATGTTTGTTCTGTGACAGTGCAGAACATAAATCTGAAGATCAGATCACAACGTTCCTGAACGCAAAGACAAACTCAAGAAAATGGGAAGATGCTTTGTGTGTTTAAGACGGAAAACACATTGCAAGATTCTGCAAGATGAAGGATGTGTCATGTGAAAAATGTGGAAGAAGACATCACATTGCTGTGTGCACGGGTGAGAGAGATGAGGTGCAGCCCCACACTGTTACTGAAGATGCTGTTGTTTCCTCAGTCATTCCTCATTCAGTGAAGATGAAAACAGATGGACAGAACACTGTGCTGCTCCAAACTGCTAAGGCGTGGGTGCAAGGTCCAAAAAAAGAAAACCCTGACTTTGTTGTGTTACTTTTATAATACAAGGGTAAGTCTGATGATGTTCAAAAGGTTTTTTCTTTCTCGTGGTTCAACAAATAATATTCCTGTTTAATGAAAGTGGGCCAACTGTTGGAAAAACCTTACAGAGTCTGTAAAATAAACTATACACTATATTTGTAAAAACTATTTCCTTCAGTAAAATAATGAAATGAAATTTGTGTTGAGGGTCACATTAGGGCTTCTGGATGAAACTCTTACAGTGGGGCAAAAAAGTATTTAGTCAGCCACCAATTGTGCAAGTTCTCCCATTTAAAAAGATGAGAGAGGCCTGTAATTTTCATCACAGGTATACCTCAACTATGAGAGACAGAATGAGAAAATCCAGAAATCACATTGTAGGACTTTTAAAGAATTAATTTTCAAATTATTGTGGAAAATAAGTATTTGGTCAATAACAAAAGTTCATCTCAATACTTTGTTATATACCCTTTGTTGGCAATGACAGAGGTCAAACGTTTTCTGTAAGTCTTCACAAGGTTTTCACACACTGTTGCTGGTATTTTGGCCCATTCCTCCATGCAGATCTCCTCTAAAGCAGTGATGTTTTGGGGCTGTCGCTGGGCAACACGGACTTTCAACTCCCTCCAAAGATTTTCTATGGGGTTGAGATCTGGAGACTGGCTAGGCCACTCCAGGACCTTGAAATGCTTCTTACGAAGCCACTCCTTCGTTGCCCTGGCGGTGTGTTTGGGATCATTGTCATGCTGAAAGACCCAGCCACGCTTCATCTTCAGTGCCCTTGCTGATGGAAGGAGGTTTTCACTCAAAATCTCACGATACATGGCCCCATTCATTCTTTCCTTTACACGGATCAGTCGTCCTGGTCCCTTTGCAGAAAAACAGCCCCAAAGCATGATGTTTCCACCCCCATGCTTCACAGTAGGTATGGTGTTCTTTGGATGCAACTCTGCATTCTTTCTCTTCCAAACACGACGAGTTGAGTTTTTACCAAAAAGTTCTATTTTGGTTTCATCTGACCATATGACATTCTCCCAATCCTCTTCTGGATCATCCAAATGCCCTCTAGCAAACTTCAGACGGGCCTGGACATGTACTGGCTTAAGCAGGGGGACACGTCTGGAACTGCAGGATTTAAGTCCCTGGCGGCGTAGTGTGTTACTGATGGTAGCCTCTGTTACTTTGGTCCCAGCTCTCTGCAGGTCATTCACTAGGTCCCCCCGTGTGGTTCTGGGATTTTTGCTCACCGTTCTTGTGATCATTTTGACCCCACGGGGTGAGATCTTGCGTGGAGCCCCAGATCGAGGGAGATTAGCAGTGGTCTTGTATGTCTTCCATTTTCTAATAATTGCTCCCACAGTTGATTTCTTCACACCAAGCTGCTTACCTATTGCAGATTCAGTTTTCCCAGCCTGGTGCAGGTCTACAATTTTGTCTCTGGTCTCCTTTGACAGCTCTTTGGTCTTGGCCATAGTGGAGTTTGGAGTATGACTGTTTGAGCTTGTGGACAGGTGTCTTTTATACTGATAACGAGTTCAAAAAGGTGCCATTAATACAGGTAACGAGTGGAGGACAGAGGAGCCTCTTAAAGAAGAACTTACAGGTCTGTGAGAGCCAGAAATCTTGCTTGTTTGTAGGTGACCAAATACTTATTTTACCGAGGAGTTTACCAATTAATTCATTAAAAATCCTACAATGTGATTTCCTGGATTGTTTTTCTCATTCTGTCTCTCATAGTTGAAGTGTACCTATGATAAAAATTACAGGCCTCTCTCATCTTTTTAAATGGGAGAACTTGCACAATTGGTGGCTGACTAAATACTTTTTTGCCCCACTGTAAGAGTTTCATCCAGAAGCCCTAATGTGACCCTCAACACAAATTTCATTTCATTATTTTACTGAAGGAAATAGTTTTTACAAATATAGTGTATAGTTTATTTTACAGACTCTGTAAGGTTTTTCCAACAGTTGGCCCACTTTCATTAAACAGGAATATTATTTGTTGAACCACGAGAAAGAAAAAACCTTTTGAACATCATCAGACTTACCCTTGTATTATAAAAGTAACACAACAAAGTCAGGGTTTTCTTTTTTGCACACAAAACGTATTTAAATTAATCTAAATATTCAGATTCAGATTTAACTACTAAATAAAATGAAATAAATTCTAGAAAGCTGTATTAGAAATAATTCAAGTGTGTGTACTGGAACGATATTGTCATCAAATCTGAGGAAGCCTGTACATTGACCTGCATGATGATAAGGTAGGTTTATTTTTATTGTGATTTGTCCTCTGAGATGTTTATACTTTAGAATTGTTTATTTCTTATCTTTCATTTCTAACTATGTGAAATGCCTTGTATTGTTCTATGCTGCTGCAACACAAACATGTCCCAGTTTGGGATTAATAGAGTAATTCTTATCTTATCTTTATCTTATCTTATCTAGCAGTCACAATAGCATTAGCTTGAGTTAGCATGTTTTGCTATAGTTTCTGTTAGAGACAGCTATTTGTATTACAAATGCACATAAATCAAAGGTCCCCTATTATGCAAAATGCACTTCTTGATGTCTTTTATACATAAATATGTGTCCCCGGTGTGTAAGGAGACTCTCTCTTTTCCTCCTTACCCACATCTCTAAAAACGGGGGTACAAACGAGCTGATCCAGATTTGCTGCCGACATGACGTCATATCGGGAGCAAACCCACGTGACACATCCCAACCTTTCGTCCCCCATATACAGTCGCGAGCTGAATCCCCTCCGCAGCACCTCTGTGTGTCTATGTATTCAGCAGGATGTCTGCAGGAGGGACTTAGAGTTGTATATATAATACATATAATGTCTCTGTTCTAGTGGTAAACACTGAGAAGTGTTTCAGAAATAATGCTGGATGTGTTCGGAACATAATATGGGGTTTAATCACGGCAGTGTTTAGCTGAGTTTCTCCGTTAGACACTTCTCTCTTCAGACAGAGAGATCCTGATGCTCCAAAGGGGCGTGGCCAGCTTCAGCTCAGCTCTAACTTAAAGCGACAGTCACAGAATCAGTACTTCAGGAACAGGGCTGAAATAGAGGGATAGCGGACATGCTAAAATGCACGATCTGTTTGGTATTTTGAGCAAAACACGTCAGAGACATGTTTTTTATATATATTTGAGACCTATAATATCTGCCATAAAAAGAGCATAATATGAGACCTTTAACTTTAAAAAGACAGGTTTATTCTTCAGAAATATTGAATTTCTTCATCTGTTCAACTTCATATTGAATTGGAAACTGGGAGGAAAATTTCCCTATTGTCTGTCTTTTTATAAAATGACTGATTCACCTAGAAAATAATCTGCAAATGAATCATTTTTAGTTGCAGCCTAAGTTATTTGGTATATTTATTGAGCCGCTCCTAGCAATGAAATATTCACATAAATATAAATCAAACTCAAATCAATATACGTAAGACATGAAATGAAAGACTGCTATAAAATAGTTCACAGGAAACAATGGTGCCCTAAAATACAGTCACCTATGAACATGTAAAATAGAATAAGAGGAAAAAGTAAAGTTAAATACTGCTTTTTAAAATAATGAATATAAACATAGTTAAGTACATACACTTCACAGAGCTCTGGAGATCAACAGTTTATGTTCTGTGGGATGAAACTGTCCCTGAGTCTGGTGGGTCATGTGTTTCCAGTCCTCTGACCCCCCCTACTGTCTCTCACCTCTATAACAGGGGACTCAAATCTACGATGCCAAGCGCGGGGCCCTAGTGGATCTGGGCATCCTGGACGTCATGCAGATCTTCGGACGAGCAGGTCGTCCGCAGTTTGACAAGTACGGTGAGGGCACCATCATCACCACGCACGACAAGCTGAGCCACTACCTGACCCTGCTCACCCAGCAGAACCCCATCGAGAGCCAGTTCCTGGACAGCTTGGCCGACAACCTCAACGCTGAGGTGCGTGTGCGTGTGTGTGTGTGTGTGTGTGTGTGTGTGTGTGTGTGTGTGTGTGTGTGTGTGTGTGTGTGTGTGTGTGTGTGTGTGTGTGTGTGTGTGTGTGTGTGTGTGTGTGTGTGTGTGTGTGTGTGTGTGTGTGTGTGTGTGTGTGCCCTTATTAGATCATATGACGAATGACAATGTGACTTGAATATGAACATTTCAATAAAAGCAATGACTGAAATGTAATACAATTATTTTTATTACATTTCACTCATTGTTTTTATTTAAATAGAAAATAAATTAAGGATAGTAGATAGTAGCTATAGTTTGTTTGTTGATGTGTTTAATATATCCTCTGATAATGGCTTCATTGTGAGAACATCGTCAGACCTGTGAGTCCATTAGTGACCAATAATAATCCTTGTTCCGTTTTTATGTCAACACATCGATGTTTTTCAAAGGCAACTCTCTTCCCACTGCTATGTGTCTTTAGACAGCTTAAGACACATCTTTTTAGATCAGCTTTTTATTAGCGACACCCTCCTTTAAATGGTCTTTTAGTCTTTATTATTTACCTACTTTTATATTGTTTTATTTATGTTATTGATCTTAAAGGGTTTTAACTTTTATTATTTATTTAACAGTTTTTAATAGCAACATTTCCTCTTAAGTTGTTTTTTAATAATTCTACCCTTTATTATATTTATGAAGGTTTATTACTGTCATCTGTTTACATTTTATTGTACACACGTTTGCTTTTATTCTATAGGGTTTTATATCTTTGCATCGATTCACTTAGTCTTGTGTCTTATTTGTCCGAGAGGAATCATTATTTATTTTATTTGTATTGCCATACCTTTTACTTGTATGTGTCTCTTAACCTGTTAACATATTATATTTTGTTGCTATGTTGCATGTATCTGAAAAGGTCTTAACATCTGAACTGAGGGGAATTTCTTTTTTTGTTTGTTTTTAACTTGCCTGTGCTATATGAAAAGTGCGATATACATAAAGCTTTAATTATTATTATTATTATTATTATTATTATTATTACTGTTCACTGGAACAACGAACAGATTCGTCTGAAGCCAGTCCTCACACATCTGTTCCTTTTGTGTTCAGTTGGACCAGTGCGATGGTCCAGAGCGTGCTGTAGAATGAAATAATCTCTCAGTGTTAGGAAGAGAACCAACATTCAGTTTGTGTAGAGGCTGCAGTTTATGGAGTGTCCACCAGATGGAAACATAGACTGATGTGTTCCTCTCCTCTCTCCTGACTCAGGTCGCTCTGGGGACCGTCACCAATGTGGAGGAGGCTGTGAAGTGGCTCAGCTACACCTATCTGTTCGTCCGCATGAGGGCCAACCCACTGGCATACGGCATTAACCACAAGGCGTATCAGGTCAGGGACCCTGTCTGTCTGTCTGTCTGTCTGTGTCCGTCCGTCCGTCTGTCCGTACATCCGGGGAGATTCAGTTCTTCATTCTTGTCTTTTTTACAAATACAAACATAGGCCCTACAGGAACATACGCATAATTTTTTTTTAAAAAGCTGTCTAACTTTTTTAAGTGAAAAATCAACAATAATCTTCAGGATTTCTTTCCCTGTAGTTATGTAAAATGATTATCTAATTTCAATCTAATATCATGCTAAGCCACTTGTGTTTAATATTTCCAAAGTTATAATTGTGTTATTTAATGTTATTTCTGCTTGAAATAATACAGTTGTCCCTCTTTACACAAGGATGTGAATATTAAGGACATTCTGTGAATCCTTTTGCATTTATTGGTGTAATTGAAATAAACAATGACTGCAAAAAGCAGGTTTAAGTGCAGTCTTACAAAGGAAAGAGAAATCAATATGCAGCACAAACTTAACAAGACTTTAATAACGGTTTATATGTTCCTCAGATGGACCCCTCCTTGGAGCTGTACAGGAAGGAGCTGGTGGTGGAGGCCGGCAGAAAGCTGGACAAGGCCCGGATGATCCGCTTCGAGGAGCGCACCGGGTACTATGCCTCTACCGACATGGGCCGGACCGCCAGCCACTTCTACATCAGATACAACACCATCGAGGTACCCTCACTGCCTCAACACACTTTACCCTCACTGCTCCATCCCACATGACACCATCGAGGTACCCTAAATTCTCCATCACACACTACTCTCACTGCTCCGTCACACACGACACCATCGAGGTACCCTCACTGCTCCATCACACACGACACCATCGAGGTACCCTCACTGCTCCATCACACACTCCCCTCACTGCTCCATTGCTTCCAGCAGCCGTGTCAAGCATTACACAAGTTAAAAATGTTTAGAACATACAATAAGATACAAATATAATAGAAATTAGTATTAGTATATAGTAAGAATAACCTCTTCACTTTCTGCTGCTGTGGCAAAAGAATTTCCAATTTGGGATACATTGAGTTTATGTAATCTAATCTAAATACCAATGGAGCAAATTATAGAAATCAATATCATTGTTAATAGTTTTAGAGGCCCTGAGACCCAAGTGAAAAAACTGACTATTGTCTGTATCTATGAACAGGTCAAACACAGTTTTGTCGGTACAATCTTTTAAAGGGGCTTATTCAGCTTTCATATTTTGTGGGAAGAACTAAACAGCGAGTGATAGAAGGTTAAAAGATGTTGTTAGTTTAAAAAAAAGTTTTTCCAGGATCATTTCTCTAAAACATTTTTAGAAGTCGTCAGGTTATTTGTTTGTTGTTTTGATACTTCGAACGAAGCTGACCCGCGACACAACCCCATGCTCTTAAAATCTGTAGTAACAGTAATTAATTAACAATTAATTTCTTGTGCATTTACATCAGTGGAACTTTGCATCACTGTGTTATAATGACTCATTAAAACTCCATTAACTTAGTGTATCTGTTCCCCTCCTTCTTTAAAGACCTTCAACGAACTGTTCAACTCTCAGAGGACAGAAGCAGACATCTTCAGCATCGTGTCCAAGGCTGAGGAGTTCGACCAGCTGAAGGTGAGGGGTGGTCACTTGTCAGAGCTTCAGCCAGGCTCCGAGATCTCTGACGCATATCTCCATCTGTAGTTTTAGGTATAATGAATATGTGCATCATGTGTGTGTTGCAGGTGCGTGACGAGGAGTTGGAGGAGCTGGACCAGCTGCTGTGCAACTACTGCGAGCTGCCGGCTGCGGGGGGGGTAGAGAACGGCTACGGGAAGATCAACGTGCTGCTGCAGACCTACATCAGCCGGGGGGAGGTGGACAGCTTCTCCCTCATATCTGACCTGTCCTACGTGGCACAGGTGAGGGACAGAACACACACACACACACACACACACACACACACACACACACACACACACACACACACACACACACACACTCAATAATCCCCTCCAGATCGCATCCAGACCATCTGATCACATTAATACCTGCAGATCAATCACAGCATCACTGCCACCTGACCTCTCCTCCAGAGCTGACATCAGCCATCCATCAGTGAGCGTCCCCCCCCCCCAACCTCTCCTCATGATTATTCACCATGGAAATTCCTTTATTTTGGAAAAACAATGGAAAACACAAAAGGAACTGATGTCCTCCAACACTGAGGTTTCATTAAGAGGCCGTCAGCATAGCAGAGAAGTGTTCACACTGAATGCTACAGTCAGTTTAATATTAGTTAAATCATTCTATATCACCTCTGTCTTGTGCTCAGATCAGTTGTTGTATTCCAACTTTAACATTTACCTTTAAAACTGTTTTTATTCATTTATTTGTATTTCACTTTATTTAACCAAGAAGTCTCATTGAGAGTCTGGGCCACGATAGGGCAGCAGCGCAGTCACAGAACACAAACTAGAAATAAAATACCAGAGAACATATCAGGGTCACAATCAGGACGTCATCATAAAAAGCATGTACAGACCGAATAACGAGTCCTTGGAGTGAAGCTGATTATTTTCTGTACTTCTCTGAAGGATATCATTCTGTATTTAATAAGGTGGAAGAACAGCTCTATAAATCAGGATATGCCAATGGTTCCTCCACGGAGGATCAGGGCAGACCATCCAACCTGAGCATACAAGCAGCAGTGGTGTGTGTTATAAACCTTGTGGTAGACGGTATTCAAATAGTGTAGGCCTCTAGAAGCTGCATTCATACAATCAACACCACCATAGTGTAACACACACATAAAGGCTGAAGTCTGTTTTTGTCCTCTAAAGAAAAAACAGACATGTTTCTAAAGTAAAAACCTAATTTTGACCTAATTCTATTGGTCAAAAATTACTTCCTGGCTTTCTAATGATTCAGTCCCCCCCCACAGAACGCTGCTCGGATTGTCAGGGCTCTGTTTGAGATTGCTCTGAGGAAGCGGTGGCCGACCATGACCTACCGCCTGCTCACGCTTTGCAAGGTGATTGACAAGCGACTGTGGGGCTTCGCCCACCCTCTCCGTCAGTTCCCCAACCTCAGCCACGTGGTCCTGAACCGCCTGGAGGAGAAGAAGCTCACCGTGGACAAACTGAAGGAAATGAGGAAGGACGAGATCGGTAAAAACAACACACAGTTTCACTAGTTTATCGACACACTGTATGAATGACTCAATCAGAAATGACACAAATTATCAAATCGTTGTGGGGGCCTTTATTTAGCTCACGTGCAGGAAAACCAACATGTTTCCAATATTTTGACCTGGATTTGGATATGGTGATATAGTAGAAACAATATAAACATTGGAGCTACATGAATCTCTGAAGGGGATCCTGGGGGATTCACCCCCACACATTCTTTTGATAAACAAGCTCTATTCTGATGCTTTTTTTATGCCTTCTGCCCTCATTCACATGCAAAGAAAATGTGTTAATCATTCTAAAACGTACATGTGTAAGATCACTGCAAACAATCTGAATACAGAAACATCCTGTGATAATTCAGACAGAAATTAAAACTGAAAAATAAATATGGCTAACATTGTCTCAGGAGGTTTAAATTAAGTTTACTATACAATAAGAACTATAAAATAAAAGGAATATGATATGGCATCACACAAACTGTACAATGTGTATGCTGATGCAGAATGAAGGGAAACTGGCATTACGCAGAAAAACATTTGAAGAGATGGCACATTGATAGAAACTGAAACAAAAGTGGCATTGACAGTAATATGAGATCAAATATGAATTTAGATTGTTTCAAAAATATTTATGCTTTTCCATATCGCCTCCTCTGTCTTTGTCACTCAGGGCCGACCACCAGACTCACACACACAGTTAGTTCAGAGACCTGCGTATGTTGTTTGTTACGACTACCTCACATTCACACACATTGAGTTTCTTGCCTTTGGCTTACATTTTGAATATATTTGGGTCTGCTCATTCTCTTAAAATAGCTCCATTGTCACTTCTACTTTTCAGTTTTTGTCGTTTTTTTGTGAATGTAACACCTCTTAAAATGATGTTTCACATTCAAATCCCTAGTTGTTAACTGGGTGTAATCATTCTTGCTCCTGGAAGGTTTGTCAAATTGAACACGTAATGCAAATGTTCCTTCACAATATCTTAACAGGGATAAAGAACAGCCGAGTGATTAGAATTCATAAGTGTGTGAAACAGACACTCCGGACAATGAGGAGTTACTTTATTTTAGCTTGCCCATCTGTTATTTTAGCATCAGGTTTTTCGTGGAGAATTGTACTGTAATCTGCATGAGCTACATCAGCTTTCTGTTCATATTAATAAACATATAGAACACGTTTTAATGGCACTGTATTGCTCCCAGGTCACATGCTGCACCATGTGAACGTCGGGCTGTCGGTCAAACAGTGTGTCCATCAGATCCCTGCCATCACCATGGAGGCCAACATCCAGCCAATCACACGCACCGTGCTCCGCGTGCGGCTCGTCATTACGCCTGACTTCCGCTGGCACGACCAGGTAAACATTTAGGACACACACTCTTCCATTCTGCTGCTTCCTTCCAAATTTAAAATAATAATATTAAGTCAGTGTCATAGTTTACAAGAGTCTACTTTCTGTTGCGTCAGCCCTCCAGTTTGAACTACAACATAAAGATACGTGATTTTTTTTGTTAGCACACAACATACGCTCTTATTTATTATTTAGACAGAAAGTGATTGACAGATGCAGAATGGCACTAGAACCAAAGTAATTCCCTTAAAAAGTAATCATGTTAAATGATAAATTTAAATAAGACTTGAGTTGAGAACTAAGTATAATACTAAATACATTCAATTCAAATTAAACCATTTACCCACAATTCCAGTCAGTTGTGTAAATAGTGTATTAAATATTAAAGAATATTGTTATTGCCACTTAAGGGTTACTTTTAACCAGGTTTGAGATGGTTGCAATGTGGGGGAAATGCCAGAAAATGATTCAAAATATATCAAATAAGGAAATAAACACTTGATTGAATTGATTGATTTTCTAATTGATTTAGTTAAGGCCTTTTAATCCTTTTGATACACCTGCTTCATTGCGCCTTCCATGTCCAACAGTATTTTTGAGTTTATATGTTTTAGTTTTGAGGCTGTTTCAAGCAAATATTGATACATATTAATGAATCAATTTCCATCCTGTAAATTAATTAAGAAGAAAAAACATCTACTGAAGTTTAAAACAGTGTTAGCCTGGTGAGAATCAGTGTAATGTTAACAGTGTGTACAGAAACAATGTCTATACAAAGTCATTTAGTTCAGAGCAAGTCTAAACATATTTCCTCAATATGGTCAATTTTGAGATGTTGGTCTCTTCCCTTTCCCTTTTTCAAAGTGGTACAAAAAAAACAATCATATTTTCTTTGCATACTCTGAGCCATAAATCAAATTCCAGTAGCGCTTACATACACCAAATATTCCAGTTTCATTTCATTGCTATATTTCCAAGCTTTTCAAACTCATTTACAGCGGGATTTATAGAGCCGTTTCTCACTAAAGGAATAGTGAAAATGGATTTCCTTTATGGCTGTTGATAGATGTTTTAGATTGATGGGGTTTATTCCTTCACACATGATGAAAGAAGATTTTTTACACTTGCCTTCATCCAAGGTTCACACTTCTGCTCTGGAAAAGTCTGCAAATGAGCCCACATCTACATATATGAACTCCTAATTTACATATTTAAACATTCAGAAACATTTGATCCTAACAAAAACTGCCTCTGTGTAACTCAGATTATCCTGTGGAACTGTTTGGACACAAAGCAGCTGATTCTTTGATTTAAATGTCAGTCTTTCTGGCTGTAAGCACTATGGATGAAATGATTATCTTGGGTAAAGGGAATAATAGTTTTTGTGTGATAAGGAGAAGTGAGCGTTACAGTGGAGGTGTAAGATAGTACTATGAAGGAATCCCATCACACAGGTCAGATGAGGTCAACAGGGTTGTTATAGTCGAGTGTGTGCGGCTGCACTGTGTAACATGGCCTTTTGAAATCAGAGGCGCTGAGTAGAAGTTCTAAAAGTGCATTTTTCCAGCCTTTGATAACTAAAGGCAACTGTATTAGAATAAGCCTTGGTCGCTCATCGTCATATTAACACTGCAGGGAACTGTGGGAAGTCTTACATCAGCCAGGCTAAGCAAAATGTAGACAACAAATCTTTAAATCAAGAGGCAAAGGGTTACACATATAATTGTGTTTTAATGTATTATCGGCAGGGATAAGATACATTTCATGTACAAAGAACCTCGTGTCCATAATCAAAGAAAGTAAAGTAATGTATAAATATATATGTGTATATATGTGTGTACAGGGATCGATGGTTAACAGACATTAATCAGAGGTGTGAACACTATTGTTTACATGTTTTTTTCTTTCTTTCAAAATGTATATATTTATTAAGAATTGTACAACATAATTCATGTAAAAGGTTTGGTGTATAAAGCTACGCCTTCAGCCTTTCAGTCAGAATAACATTTAATTGATGTATCACTTTTTTAAAGTAATAAGTTATTATTGAAATGTAATATTTGTTTTGTGTATATGAGTTTCTACTTAAAAAAACAACAAAAAGAAACAACTTGATTTTTCAAGTAAGCATGGCAGGCCAAAGACAGACAGCAGTTGGATGCAAGGAAAGGTTTGACACCCTCACTCTCAAACTATTCAAGACTTTACTCTGCGGTTAAAGATGAATAATTGAAAGATTGGGACATTTAACATGTTGTAAGTCCAAAAGCTCTGATACAAACGGTGAAAATAAAAAAATACTGAGACAGTCATGTCTTTAATTTATAGACTTGCAATAAAATAAGACAAGGCTTACGGGTTAATTCTGATTACTAACCGGCTGCACATTAATGCAAACCTACAGTAACCAGGTTTCTACAGAGCTTATACACATCCAGACCATTTCCCCACATAAACTGATTTCTTCAGAAATATGTTGAATTGTTTCTCTTGCGTTGAAATCGCAGCAAAAAGGCATTCAGTTTGAATGCAAAAACTACTTGCAAAGTGCTGCAAAAAACAATATATAGCTGATTTTTCTTCACTGAAGCCGCCTTTAACTCTAGAACCATCTTCAGCGATGATTGTTTTGGGTTGGATCGACTTTAGAGGAATACATGCTGCTATGAATCTGACTTCATCTGCTGTCCTCCATGAAAGAAAGAGCTACTGTCTCTCCACACCGCTCCAGGATGAGACACTTTTAGTTAATCGTTCATTTGATTTCGGCCTGAGAAACCCTCACCATCCAGGGCTACAAGGCGCTGTCTCCTCTCCTGTCTCCTGATATGCATCACTACACACACCAACACCACCGTGGTCCTATCTTCACAGGAGAGCCGCTCCCCCTTCCTTGTTACTCTTACAGCCATGCAATCTCCATCTGTCCTTTGGCGCCTGAACATGTCCCTCCTCAGGGGGGCAGACTGGCCAGAGAGGATCATGGGAAGCTTATTGCTGGAATCTGAGTGGAATAAGAAGCTCATTGTAGCGGGGGGGAGTATGAAGATGAGTGTTTATGTCCGATTAGCGATGCATGCTCCGATCATGGGAGAGAGGTAATGGAGAGCGGCGGGCTTAGCAGTGATCCGGCTGCAGAGCCCCATGGACCCCCACAGACCACCCAACACAGTGGTCAAAACTGTCCTTTATTCTTCTTTAAAATCTATAATATAAGATAAAACATGTACTCTGTCATGCCAAATACACAAATCAGAGGTGCTGAGTAGAAATTCAACAAGCGCGGTGTTGGAGCCTTGCAAACATAAATATTTTCTCTGATCAAGTTTTACATGTTACAAACCATTTTGAAATACCCAAAGTGTTTTTAAATTGAGTACAATTCAGACAACACATTTATAAATCAATAGCCAGAAGAGTACACAGTAATTCTATATATTGTTTAACTTTTTATGAAGTATATAATTGTGTTTGAATTTAAGGGGATGTCAAAGGGAAGTTTGCATTGTACCCTATCTCATATTAAAAGGATTACCTGCAGGGATAAGATAAAAAATGATGTGAAAAAACCTGGTGTCCATCATCAGGGGAGGACAACAATTGATTCTTTCCTTATTAAAAGTCATATACAATATAATGTACTCTGCATGCCAAAAACATAAAAACACACAGTAGGGTTTTTGGTTTGTAAAAAGTGGTGCTGGTCAATGTTTAGACAAATGGGATGGTCAAATATTATCTATGTTTATTATTAAGTTTGAATATATCCATAAAGAATGACATCATCAAGGCATGTGGATTTATCTTTTTTTTCTTGTTTTTGAGTAGACTAATGCAGGTAAAACAAGTCCCATCACTAGATTTGATTGATACATTAAGCACTGAAATAGATAACTAGATATTAACACAAAGAGTTTCGCCCACATATTCTTAGATAAAATGAAACTGAATAAAAAATACTCTAAAACAAACTAAATTCGTAGAAGCTTTTCCGGCTCATAGTATTTGAATAAAGGCGTGCTGCTGCCAACTCGTTTAGATTCTGTTCCCCAGAGGGAATCCTCTCTCTGCCGGCACACTGGATCACAGTTCGACCCATTCATCATATATTTTTCACAGAAATCACTAACCGTTTTCACAGAAATCACTAACCGTTTTCACAGAAATCACTAACCGTGTCCAAGACGGTGAGAAATTGAATCCTCCCTAACTGAGGAGCGCTGATCTCATCACAGCGATGGCGTCTGTTTTTTTGGTGGCACCGACCGGAGCGGCTGACTGACTTGTATTCAGCCTTCTTTTAATACACTTCCAACTGTGCTTAGGGTGAGGTATTTTCATCAGACATTATGAGCGCAGAGATTTAAACTTCACATTACATTACTCAAGTGCTGTACTTAAGTAGAGGATAGAGGTACTTGTACTTTACTTGAGTATCATCTCATTTTGCTACTTTTATTTTATACATTGAAAATGTATGGGAGGAGCTGAAGAGGAGAGTCCACAAGCGTCAACCTCGGAATCTGAAGGATCTGGAGACATTCTGTATGGAAGAATGGTCTCAGATCCGTGTGTTCACCAACCTAATCAGGCATTACAGGAGGAGACTCAGAGCTGTAATCCTGGGTAAAGGAGGCTGCACAACATATTAAATGAAGGGGTGTCAATAATTGTGGCACACATGTTCTGGAGAACAATATTTATTTAAAGTCAACATTGTTATTTTTTTCTAATTTTACTTCAGTGAAAAGGTTAGATTTTTGTTAATATTTTGAATGAAATATAACGAGGAAAAACAATAAAGACATTTTCAACTTGTTTTGCTCATTTTTACCAAAGGGGTGCCAATAATTCTGGAGGGCACTGTATGAACATATTAATGCATCAATAATTAAAATACAATCATTTTAGTGTTCTTACTTTTGGTACTTAAGTATATTTCTACACATATGCTATTGTACTGTACAGTACAGTACCATTTCTAATGCAGAACTTTTACTTGTACCTGAGTATTTTTACACTGTAGTATTGCTTATGGTATTTGGTTTGTTTTTGTGTTCACTATTTAGATTTTATTTTTTCACTGCAACTGCCTGAGCAGCATGTCTGATTACATGTATTTTTCTGGATGATGCAGGTCCACGGGTCAGTGGGGGAGCCATGGTGGTTATGGGTGGAGGACCCCATCAACGATCACATATACCACTCTGAGTACATCCTCCTGCAGAAGAAGCAGGTCAGTTATTGTTTTACATTGGTTTTTATTGTCCTTGTGTTTCTCAAAGAGTGTATCCTGATTGGTCTGTGTGTATGTGTGTGTCGCCCTGTAGGTGGTGTCAGAGGAGCCTCAGCACATAGTGTTCACCATCCCTATCTTCGAGCCGCTGCCCTCTCAGTACTACATCAGGGCGGTGTCCGACCGCTGGCTGGGGGCCGAGGCCGTCTGTGCCATCAACTTCCAGAACCTCATCTTACCCGAGAGACACCCCCCACACACTGGTAAACACACACACACACACACACACACACACACACACACACACACACACACACTTACACACACACACACGTTTATGATGTGACAACAGGGATTGGACTTAACTTGCCTTGAATATAAAGCACTGATACTTAGTGACGTAGAGCTGACCTCTGCTGAAGGGTCCAGCTGTGAGACAACATGCTGTAGTCCCATGTCAGTTCCAGGCTGAAGACTGCATGCTGTAGTACAGTCAGGGGGGGAGAACAACACACACTTTACTTCAGTGAAAGTATCACAATGCACAGGTAGAAGCCCTGCGTTTAAAGTCCTGTGTGAGAGTACAATAGTTATAAAGGGAACATCCAGTTAAAGTATCGGAGTAAAAGTGATAAAATAGAGTAGTATAAAGTCTCCTGTGGTCAGTTATTCAAGGTTTCAAGGTTTCAAGGTTTTATTTGTCATATGCACAGCAGATACAGCGTATATGTTGGCAATGAAAATCTTATGTCGCGTGCTCCTCCAACAACTCAACATACATGGTGCAAAAGATAAATAAAATAGTGAAAAAGAGAGAAGAATATTTTATATGACATTAGCAGAAATATTGGAACCTTGGACCTAATTGGTGCTTAAACAATTCTAAAAATAAAGTATTAGGATCTGAAAGTTTTATATAAAATGTGTAAATATTGTGTATTTTAAAGCAACAAATATTTCCATCTGTTACGCAGTTAGTAGTATAGTAAAAAATGTAATTTGTCGAGTTCAATTTGAAGGTACTTTATTTCAGTGTACAATTTGTACCATGATTCCTTTTTATCTTGTGTGCATATTATTTACTCTGTACGGCCACTTTAAAGAGGCCATATTATGCTTGTTGGATCCCTGTGTTCCCTCCAGAAGGAGTTTTTCTCACGTACACATTGTACATGATATGCTAAGGGGCGGGACATCTCTAAGCGGTTGATAAATCACAACAGAACCGGCCAGCTAGCCAATCAGAGCAGACTGGGCTCTGGTTTCAGACAGAGGGTGAAAAGAGCTGCTGCAGCACAGACAGTATGAGAAAAATAAAGAGCTTTTTGAACATTAAAGCATGGAAACATTTCACAGTAGAGGCACTACATACTGATATGAACCTGAAAATGAGCAGGATATGTCCTCTCTAACGGCAGTGAGCTGTACACCTCCCCTCTCTGCTGCAGCAGGGTCAGATGTGATCGCTGATTATTATAGTGATCAGACAGAAGTGTAACAGACCTCTTTGTCGCATGATACTTTTTGACTATAGTATAAATCATTCATAAATAGTTGGACTGAACTAGGAC